>NW_010123682.1:0-4251 GCF_000699245.1 Pterocles gutturalis
GGCACAGAGGTGAGACTGACCAGCCTATACTTCCCAGGGTCTTTGGGGTTTTTTTGCTTTTTAAAAATGAGGGTTGTGTTTCCCCTTTTCCAGTCAGTGGGAACTTCATCTGACTGCCACGACTTCTCAAATACGATGGACAGTGGCTTAGCAACTTCATCCACCAGTTCCCTCAGGACCTGCAGATGCATTTCATCAGGTCCCATGGACTTGTGCACCTTCAGGTTCCTTAGATGGTCTGGAACTAAGTGTGCGGTTCTCCTACAGTGGGCAGTTCTTCATTCTCCCAGTCCCTGCCTTTGCCTTCTGCAACTTGGGCGATGTGGCTTGGGCAGTTGCTGGTGAAGACTGAGGCCAAAAAAAGTCATTGAGTACCTCAGCCTTCTCCATATCCTGGGTAACCAGGTCTCCCATTTCCTTCTGGACAGGTGTCACATTTTTGCTAGTCTCCTTTTATCACCAACGTACCTATAGAAGCTTTTCTTGTTGCCCTTGGTGTCCATGGCCATATTTAATTCTGTCAGGGCTTAGCTTTCCTAACCTGATCCCTGGCTTCTCAGACAGTGTCTCTGTATTCCTCTCAGGCTACCTGTCCTTGCTTCCACCCTCTGTAGGTTTCCTTTTTGTGTTTGGGTTTGTCCAGCTGTTCCCTGTTCATCCATGCAGGCCTCCTGGTGTTTTTGCCTGACTTCCTCTTTGTTGGGATGCACTGTACATTTCAGAAGAGTCTTTTTTAAAAGATTCTATACAACAGGGCTCTAAATTTGCCCTAAATTGGATGTCTGATCCGATTAGCTTAAGCCTAGGTGACGACTACTGTTACAGTATTAACATACTGGCCAAGGCCTCCAGAAGGGTCCAACACCTCTGTGTTGGCACAAAAAATTGAGATGTTTTCCAACAGAAAACATTAAAAAGCCCCTGTAATTTAAAATATTGTGAAAACCCTCCTTTGCATTTGTGATCCCTTTAATTTTAACATCAAGTCTTGCACTAATTTTTCCAATATCGTAACAGTACATACTTTCCATATGAAGCCACGTTTGCTTGTTCTTGGCTTTAACAGATACTACTCATAGGGAATACAATGGAGGCATTTTTTTGCAGTGCAGGGAGAAAATGATGAGGCTTGAAAATCCTTGCTGTCACTCTGAAGAAATGAGGTTGTCATTTAGCCAAGAGTTCCTGGGAACTGCCTTGTTCTAACTGGTTCTTCTGGTGTTTTTTTTTTTTTTTCCTTGTCTTGCTGACTAATCATTTATACATAAACCAGTACCAGTGGAAATGGTTTACCCTCGCCTTGTACTTCACTCCAGCAGCTGCCTCAGTGAACACTGTGGCAATTTCCATGTGGCACAGATGAGTTCATAACATGTGCATTGCTCCTGTGCGCGCAGCAGCAGCACTTGTACAGCAAAGCTACTGGTCAGCTTTATGCCCAGCTGTGTTGCTGTGGAGCTTGTATTTTCTTTTTAAGCTCTACTTAAAAACTTAATGGGGTGCAATATGTCTACTAAGTTCTTAGTAGTAATATAGAAAGTATTTCTGTGCAGTTAAAAACAAATTATTGTAATTACCGCTATAATACAAAGGTGGCAGACGGAGAAGTGCAGAGCTTTCCACATTCCAGAGCACCTTAAGACCACAAAAACAGATTTTCTGATATTTCTCAGCTGTGTCATTTCAAACCCACGCAGTAATGGAAAGATGTAATTGTGCCATTTCAAACATATAGGGTAGTGGAAATAGGGAATTGCATAACCAGGCAATTTAACCGAATGGGCAGTGCCTGTGCCTGATCCGTATCGCACAGAAGCTTATGGAGTAGCATGAAGTCACATTGTGTAATTCTGTAAACCAGAAACATTTCTTGCGTTGGCTTTTGGTTTTCCTTTTTTTAGGAAGAAAAGTTAATTACAAACATCATCTTCCCCCTGTCAAAATCTGTATCAATGCATAGTAAAGGGTAATCACAGAAGTCTGATCGGTTTTTAAAGTCTGAATATAGCTTCAATTGCTGAAAAAGACAACATCATACTTCTCTAAACTGTCACTTACAAAACAAAAGCTATTAAAAATAAGGCTTTGAGAACAAAGAAAATATAGGTTTTCTAACAAGATGCACGTATTATTTATATTAATACAAATAAAAAATATGACATTAAGTAATAACCCAAGCTTATGTTTTAATCTGATCTTATAGATTTAAAAAAATCAGTTTATTATAAACATTAGATAGGGACTAAAGCAATCTTACTTAATCATCAGTAAAAGTGACATACGTGTTTGTTAACATTGCCTTGGTACACTGTATGAACAGTGCTTACTGTGTCTGCATATAGATTTTGGTTTCAAGTCTTGTTTTACAAAAATTACAGTCCAGACTCCTCTGCAGAGTGCTTCCTTGGGAGGAGCACTGCCCCACCAACTCATTGCACTTACTGCCATGAAACTCGCCGTGGCAACTGTCCAAATAGCAGTCACTGACTGTATCCTCAGGTAGTTATTGCCATGTCCACCCTGTTAGCAATCCCATCCCCAAGCACATGCAGAGCAAAAGAAAGTGTAATTTCCAGCTGTCAACTCCTGTGTAACCTGCTGATGAGTTCTTGAATGGACCTTCCTCCAACACCCAGCTCCTGGCCATGCTGGTGCAGTTCAGTGCATAGGCAACGTGGGCAGCCTTGCCCACAGTCCTGGGTTTTGCTCCGTTTCTTAGGCCTGATGGGTCTGTGTTGGCATCCTGCCTGGCTTGCTGCCCTGTTTCTGTACCAAAGGAGTTTTGGTCTGAATAGGCTAGTCTGCTCAGTTCAGCTCATAAGAAGCCCAGCCACAGCCTGTTGCATAGCTAGAAACAGATGTTAATAGTTCATCCTCCTTCACCTGTCTTCCAGGCTAACAAGCTTGGAGTATTCACCTCTAAATTTTTTTTTTTTTCCTTCCAAGATAATTTACCTGCAAAAGCTAAGTGAGGACCAGCACTGTGCTGGTCCAGGCTCTGTGTTCCGAGATCCCTGCTGCAGCTTTTCTGATTTTTCCTAATGCAGGTTACTGCCAGATGCCACCCATCTGATGGCTTTATTTCAGTGTGAGGAAAGCTTGAGAACTTGCTGTGAGACAAACATTCCTCTTATCAGCAGCATGTGGCTCTTTTGCCAAGAGGTGTGTAGTTGTAGGACCTTCTTCAGGTGGTCAAATCAAAGGCTCAGAAACCTATATTATGCTAATTAAAAGGCAGATGTGATCACCACTGGATGTTAGAGCCTACAAGAAAGGCTTGAACATGACCATGGTCATGATTTATGAGTAATATGGCATAAACAACAGAGATCATTTGGAAGCTGCCTAATTAAGGCACTGTTGAGAGACTTCTGGAGCAATACATGACCACCTTGTTTAGAACAGGAAAGCACAAAGACCAGAACTGAATAAAGCTCAGCCACCATGGGAAGACTGGTTTGATTATCATTAAGTCCATAGTTGTCTCTTACTTTTGGTAACACTCAGTGAGCTTATTTTCAATGGAACTGTGTTACTCTGGTTCTTTCTCAAAGCTCCTCCTTTTTGGGTACATTTCCTCAAGAAGTTTCTCTGAGGGAAGCAAGACCATGTATTTTCCAGCCCTTTTTTAATATGTGATCCTTTGCATGATTTCCAGGCTCATGTAGCCATATGGTTTTATATCGTACTTTGTTATCTTTATTATTTTTTCCTTTTTTTAAACCTTTCTTTGAATTGTCCATTCTCCATTTACCATCCACCTCTGTTTCCACATTAGTCTCTTCTTGCTCAGGGGATCACATTTAATTTTAAAACTACCCATGTGGATTAATTGCTACCCAGATGTTGTACCAGCCTCCCATTCCAGCCTCTACAGGCAAACTGAGTTAGTGGCAACTACTGATATTTTTTCGCTCAATAGATGGAATACAGACCTCAGCCTCTGTCCATCAGGACCCTGCCTGATCATGGTTGATGTCTCAAGGGCCTGTTTCAGTCAGTCCCCAGCAGCACATTGCAGTTCCTCAGGCACAGTCCAGCTGCCCATTGGCAGCAGCTCCTCTGACTCACGTTCTCCCTGGGAGAGTGCTGTGTGCTGCTGGTGGTGGAGAGCCAAATGCAGCCTTTCGGCTTCTCCTATTTAATCTCATTATATATTCCAAGATTAAGCTGCTCCCAGATTTATGGCTGACTCAGTATTTATCTGTCGACTTGGTGCCTGCTGAGATTATTGGTGATCTATTGCACCCC
>NW_010123682.1:4269-16917 GCF_000699245.1 Pterocles gutturalis
GCTCCTGTTAGCCGCCTTTTCTAACTCCTACACCCTCCCTGAGTGGCAGAGACCCCACCGCAGGTGCAGTGCATGGTGAACATAACCAGGCTGCTGTGCACTGCTCTCGCTTTATCACACTACTGCAGCTCCTCTGGGCCCCAGGTCCCTCCAGCTCTCACTTTATATTTCTTTATATTCTCCAGCCATAAGATATGTTTTTGCTGGTTTCCAGGCCTGTTCTGCAAATACTGTCCTTCAAAACATGGTTTTCTCAGGGAGTCCTTACTCTTTTTGTTACTTGAACAATTATTTTCACATTTTTTTGTGGCATATTCTACAGTTTCCCCTGGAGAAAACTATTTTTAGCAAATCTGTGATACCTGTTCTTCTTTTTATTCCTTTTGTGGGGAAATTATGAAATGCTCAATACATGCTTCTACTTCTGTGAGTTTTTTTCTTGGTCTGGAAATGGGACCAGCTACCATCAGAGAAACTTGGTAATATCCTCCATCCTTGGTCAAAATCCCCAGCTCACACACCTGGCAAAACCACAGTAGCTGGCTGGAGAAAGTATAATCTCCACAACTAAATTGCAATCTGACTTAATTAAGGAAGATTTATTAGGGAGATTTTGTGACAGTATGTTTTCACCTTTGGCAATAATCTAATAGGCAGCACAGGCAGCGCAGGGCTCCCAGCACCCTGACCGCAGCCTGGGACGGAGGGAGGCTGCACTTGGTCATCCTCAGGTCTGTGCCAGCGTCTCTCTTCCCTGCCCAGGAAGACGGGCAATGGTCCTGGGACACTCTCATTGTTTCTCTCTGCCATTTATTAATCCACAGTGTGCTTTCTCCTAGCAGCCCTTTTTTTTTTTTTTTCATTTGTGGCCTCAACTAGTTCCTGCCCTAATACCCCATCTTTTATTATTTTTTTTTTAAATCCATGCCTGTTTGGGCATCCTTACAGTTTTCCCTTTCTTTCAGCCACCCACTCACTGCTCAACAGCATCTTGGCATTACTGGTTTTCCTCCCAGTGCAGCAGCTCTCGGTGGAGGCAGGCGGCTGTCTGGGTCACCTGCTCTCCCAGAGGAAGTGAGTTGGAGACGGTGGAAGGAACTGCTGCGAGGGCTGCACGGGAGCCCGATCTGAGGGTGACACCTTGTCAGAGGCTGTTTATTCAAGCCACGGTATCAGCCCTGAGCAAGGTAGAAAAGCCTGATTAGGGATCAAACCCCTGTCCCCCTAGGACAGCGATAAACCAAGCAGATTTATCACCTGCTCCTCCTGTTTCCATATCTCCTGCTTCTAATGCCCATGGTTTGGAGACCGGTGACAACTGGCGTTCCTCAGGGATCAGTACTGGGACTGGTGTTATTTAACATCTTTGTTGGCGATGTGGACAGTGGGATGGAGTGCACCCTCAGCAAGTTTGTGGATGACACCAAGCTGTGTGGTGCAGTTGACACACTGGAGGGAAGGGATGCCATCCAGAGGGACCTGGACAGGCTTGAGAGGTGTGCCCATGCCAGCCTCATGAAGTTCAACAAAGCCAAGTGGGTCAAGGCAATCCCAAGCACAAATACAGGCTGGGTGGAGAATTGATTGAGAGCAGCCCTGAGGAGAAGGATTTGGCAGTGTCGGTAGATGAAAAACTGAAGATGGGCTGGCAGTGTGCGCTTGCAGCCCAGAAAGCCAACCAGATCCTGGGCAACATCAAGAGGAGCGTGGCCAGCAGGTCGAAGGAGGTGATTCTCCCCCTCTACTCTGCTCTTGTGAGACCCCACCTGGAGTACTGTGTTCAGATGTGGGGCCCCCAGAGCGAGGATATCAAGCTGGGCAGATTTAGACTAATATTAGAAATAAATTCTTTACTGTGAGGGTGGTGAGACACTAGAACAGGTTGCCCGGGGAAGTTGTGGATGCCCCATCCCTGGAGGTGTTCAAGGCCAGGTTGGATGAGGCTTTGAGCAACCTGGTCTAGTGGAGGGGGTCCCCGCCCCTGACAGGGAGGTTGGAACTAGATGATCTCTAAGGTCCCTTCCAACCCAACCCATTCTATGATTCTGTGATTCTATGATTCTATGATTTTGGCTGACAGTTATTTTAACTGTCCACTTGGTCATCAGCTTTGTTCCTTTTTAGGGTCATGGAGATGATCTTCACATACTTTCCTACACTCTTGGGCTCACTGCTTATGAAATAAATTTTGAATTATTTTTCAAGCTTTTACAAGATTGTACAAAGTTCATCTTAGGTGAAAATTCAAGCATCAAGAGAGTTTTACTCACAGCTTAGATTTAAAAAAAAAATTTCCTAAGTGTAAGTCAAGCAACTGAACAAGCTATTTAGAGCAGTTGCAAAGGTCTTTGAGTTCTTTTAGGGAAGATTAGATACACATCTCTTGGAGATGATGCACATATAGTTAGTACAAATCAGAAATCCTTCATCCCTATAAACATGCAAATTAAAATCAATTAAAATATACAGTATTACCTAATGCTTAATATAAGCATACACCCAGTGCTCATGCAGCCAACAATTACTTCATGTAACAAAGAGACCAAGAGGAAGACCAAGAAAAAGGTGGGGTGACACTTGATGACAATAAGTAAAGGCTAGCTCCAAGAAGGTGGTTTCTAAAGAGATATTCTGGGAGCATTTCAGGTGATTACAAGAAGAAAAAAAGCTCACTTTTAAATATTCAAGGAAGAGATTCAGGATGGTGTGGTGGTGGGCTTTGCAGAAAGCTGTAAGCAAACATGGTAAAGCTATGCAAGCAGTACAATAAAATCATTCCAGGAAAGGTATGAATAAGCCAGGGCTGCTGAGACATCACCTTTGCACAGAGTAATGAAGAAATCACCATGAGTGAATATTCAGACCTGTTAGAGGGGGAAGTCATGAAGGAAATGGGAAATAAAGTCAAGATACAAGAATGTAGGCCAATAACACTAGTCATAAGGGAACAAACACTATGAAGGTGCAGGGAGGGTGGAAGGAGCACTCGGACAAAGGACTGAACTGTACAGTCCATCCCAGGATAAACACTGGTGTGTTGAATTAACCAGGAAGCCTGTGGGGAGGGATCGGTGTCAACAAGGAGGCTGTGACAAATGAGGGAACAGAAGAGGGAAACAGCTCCAGAGCAGGACACGGCTGTACAACTAGTGGGAAAAGGCCACTGAAACATCATAAAAGATTTCCAAAAAGAGGCAGTGTGCACAGAGGTACCGACTGGCAGGTTTTACTGCACTTTCCCGATTTGGTGGAGAGCCACCTCAGAGGGATATGATGGGAGTCAGTCTTGAAAGAAGCCTTGATGAAGTAGCGGATTCGCAACAGTTTAAAGGCAGCAGTGAGCAAGCAAGAGCCCCGATCAACCCCAACAGCCAGGCAGGGAGCTGGGAACACCATAGGCCGGTCACACTCATTCCTTGCAGGAGGCACCTGCTTCAGGATGCAGCACCTTACAGGGAAAGCAATAAATCATGCAGACACTCAAATGACAACATTGTAATTTAAAAAAAATGATGTGATTGCAGTTTTCCAAGAACTGGCAAACCTTTAAGCCACTGTTTGAGGTCAAGCACTAATGGCAGCCAAGGAGTTGTGGAGCTCCTGTCCCTGTCACTATTTTCATGAGCAAAGATTTGGCATTTTGGGGCTGAGCGAAGTATTCCTGTAGGAGATCTGAATGCTATTGCTTGGTCACTGCAGGTAACACAGTATAAATAGCAGTCATATTTAAATTAGTGACAACACTCTCCATTGCCCTGCAAACATCATTTCTGCCAGTTTGGATTTACTGCCTCTCATCTCCAAGGTTCTCATCTAAGGCAAAGGGCAAAATGTTGCCGTGCTGCAGCAGGAGTTAAGAAAGAACAGGTAGGTGCCACGTTTGCAGAAGCTGGACTCTGTACCACTAATTCCCCAATGGATGGTGGCAAATGGAGATGTGTCTCAGCCATTCGTGTTGAACAGACAGTGGTACATGGAACCATTCTTTGAAACCTTTCTTTGGTGTCAAATGTGTCTGATTCTGCATGTGGCAAGCCTGTGGGTGTTACTCCACAAAGTGAGGATGGCTGCAGCAGCCAGAGGGCTGGGTAAATTGGAGATGTAAGTTTGAAAAAGTCCCGCAGATTAAAAGAATCAGTTGTAAAACAAATAAAGAGAGTATGCTGTGAGATAAAGGTATATAATGAGCTACAGCTGAAAAGATTATAGAGGTGATATATAAAGAATGTCCTGAATTAATCACTTCCTTTGTGTAACTATTTATGTTTTGCAAATCTTTATCACTTAGCAACCTACACTGTCCTTTTCATTTTTTGCAAACTTAAACTGTTTCCTGGGGGTATTATCTCTGTCTGGCTCAGCAAAATTAAAACAGTATCTCATTTAACATTGTCTATAAGTAGACAGAAGTAGTTGGCTCCAGATGTGTTAGGAATTGCGCTTAGAGAATTAGCATGGTTAGATCATAGCAAGTGGGGCATACTTGGTGTTCAACACTTTCTTATAGAGCAGTAATCCTTGTTTAGCTTTATGGATCTTATCAAATGCTTGTTCAAGCCAAGCTATGACTCTTGCCAAGAATACTTAATGCCACGTTTCAAGCAATGAAATGTAAACCAGGAAAGGGACCCTGCAGCATTGCTGGGTCCCCCCTCTGGACTGAGGCACCCCCCGCCTGCCAGAGAGCCCTGCCAGACCCCTGCCCACAGGCACCCTCAGTGCAGGGAAACATCACGGGGAGTTTTGTCTAAGGACTCAGGAAAAATTTCTCAGGACAGAGATTCTCCAGCCTCTCCCCACACTCCACGCCTTGTACATCTTGGAAATGTTCCCTAGTAGGCAGTCAAAACACTCTTTGTTGAAAAAGGAAAATGGATTTCTTCATGCCTTTGTCTCCACAGATAATATAAAATAATCATCTCCTTAAGAAGGTTTTATGTGTTAGAGGATTGTTTCCATCTTTGTTCCTAAAATTCTTTTTTTCAGACTAAATGAGCCAAGTTCCCCAGTTTTTCCTTTTGAATCCCTTGGTCTGTTTTTCTCCTGACTCTTGTGTTCCTTGTATGCTCCTCACTTTGTCCAGGTCTGCAAGCACCATGTCCAGACCAAGACCCAACACTCTAGTTAATTCATTCAAAGATGTTAGTGTATATTAAATCACACCAAATTGTCTGTTTTAGAGGAAGTTGTCTTCTCCCAGTCCTTCTCAGACTGATTTGCTGCCATGCCAGGACAACCCACACCGGGCTCAGTGGTGATCCCAGCTGAACTCCAGCACCTGCGGACCTCCCCCAGGGCTGCCTGCACCTAATGCCCTCACCCTTGCACACTGTTATTTTCAGCCCTGTCTAGATGAGCAGAGAGTGAATGGGCGGAGGGCAGGGAGGGGATGATAGGTAGCTTTGTCCTCCTCCTCCCTGAAATTTCCTGCCCAGCACTTGTGGCCGGCTCGGAGGGAAGCCAGGGCTGGGCTGTGAGTCACGTTCCGCTTCTGCTCCCGCTCCCTCCCCAAGTGGGGAGCTGCAGGTTCCCTGCCAGCTGCCAGCTACCGCCAGGGCCTCGGCCCCACACTTTGTGGGGAAAAAGTCTTCCCTCCCTGCACATACCCACTGCTGTTGCACAAACATGGCCCCATTTGCAGCCACGCTCCCTTCCCGTTTTTCTGGTAGATGAGCCCCGCGCTCCCCCGTGTCACTGCTGTGAGCGGATGCCTGCTGCATCCCTGCTGCGTAGCCCAAGCAACGGCCTCGCCGTGAAGAATTTCAGCATTAAAAAGTCTGAAGAAAACCAGCAATCGTCTCATGACTTTGTAATACCTGATGGAGACCGGAGATAGTACAGGTCTGCAGTGTGGGTACTTACAAAACCCACAGAAAGCTACCATTCCTGTCCTGATTAGTAGCAAGGAAAGCTGAGACATGCTATGTCATTTTACTGGGAGCTGCATTAATGCCAGAGGTAGAGAGCAGAGCTGAAGGTAGAGGCGAAAAGGGGAATTAAGCATTAGATGGCTTTTAAGTGTTAAAAGTAATATGCCTATTCCACCAGAAAACCCCTTTAATGCCTGAGCCTCTCAAACCCACAAGCTATCCACTGAAAGATGCTCTCCGCCAGTGCCTGTCCATGCTCCAGCTGTGTGTACGGCAGGACAGACCCTGCCTGGGCAGCGCTGGAGGAGCCATGCAATTGGGAAGCAGGTACACACAGCCTGGCACGGCTCTGGTACTGCCAGCTCAGGGCCATCAGTCAGGAACCTGGCATAGCAATCATGCAAGTTTTTATTGTCAATAACATTTCTTATTAGTTGTTATTAGGGGTTTTTTTAATTTGTTCTTTTTATTGGAGCACTTGGCTACTTTAAGATTTTTTTTTTCTTCTACCACAATCCACAGGATTATAAATGCAGTGATTGTGGAAGCTGGTTTTAATTTGACATCTTCTGATGGCTTGTGTTGTTCACATACTCCAGGTGACCCAAGCATCCCTGGCTTTTCAAAGAGGGAATATATCATCAGCCAACAGTGGTAAAAACCTGCAAACTCATGAACAAAATTGCACGGCTGTGCCTTGGGCTTTGCAAATAATTTTGAGATGGTTTTGTACGAAGGTGCTGTGCAAGAAGAAGTGACAGTTTTCATGCTGCAGTGGTATTTTCCAGTTATTTCTTTCCTATGCAAAACCTAAGCCCTCTCCACATGTGAAGGGGAGGGATGGGTCCCACTCAGCATCTCTGAGGGAGGGGAAGCTTTCCTCACCCTGCCCTCAGCTCCAGCAAGAAGTGGCCCTTCTCTCCTGTGCACTGGCGCTGTAAGGGACCCTCTGGGGTGGCACATAGCGAAGCTGCCTTGGCACTAGCTAGGCCAGTCTGGGGCCATTAGTCATCTGCTCTTCCCGTGTCTCATTGCCTGCGCCCTGAACAGACGTGTTCGACTGCCTTTATGTAAACCCCCCCGAAGGGCTGGCTGGTGCTGGGGGGCAGCCACTGCCCCACTGCCCGCCACTGCCCGCCATCCCAGCACCCATTGGGGACCAAGTGCTTTGAGTGACTCTGAAGCCTCCCAGGAAAAGGCAGACGAGCCCAGGAATGAGGTGCAGGAGGACCTGCTGCAATGGTGGCGGCCCCGAGCCGAAAAGCCCACCTGGAGCAAAATCCCTGGTCCTGGCTGGTAGGGCTGACCCTCTCCTCCCGCCCCCCTGGCTGGGGCTGCACCATAGGGATAGAGAGTCACCTTCAGTTTTTGTGTTGGAGGAGGTGGCAGGGGGCTCAGCCCCCTTCTGGCCCCCTAACCTGCAGGCTCTGCCCCATCTCAAGCCAACAGTCCCAGTGTTTTTTCAGCAGCCGTGAGGGATTCTGTTTGGTCTAATCCTCTGCGCAGCCGGAAAGCAAATTCTTATCTTGACTTAACCTACAGGTAGAACGACTCTGGTCATACTGCCAGCATATTTCAGGGGTTTATGTCCACACCCCTGTGGCGTATGTGCTTCAGTATCCCTCAGGTAGTCTTTCATCATCGGTTATGCTTCAAGCCTCTGCAATCAGATACGGTTATTTGAGCAACAGGGAGAAATATTTACCAAAATGAAATCTGGAGGGGGAAATGGTAAAAAAAGAAGGGAAAGAAACTGAAAATGGAAGGAAACTCAACATTATTTGAAATATGCACTGATGTTTGTTAGAAAATTAATTGGTTTCTCTTTTGCACATTGGCAGTTCTATATGTGAATATTTATCTCATGCAATATATTCTTTGCCTTCTGGTTTGCATGGTAATTTGATTTTTAAGATATTTGTTTCTTTCCTCTCCCACATATTTAGCTTCTGCCAATGCTTAGGGAGGTTGTTGGTGAGGACCTCAAGAGAACTTGTATTGTGACAAGCTGAGGATGTTGGGAGTCCCATTCTGGATAACATTTCTCCATTTTTACTGTTCTTCAGTAAACATCCACTAATTCTTTCCCAAATTTTCTCTTATGGGATGTTGTCTTGACTATGATCCACAGGGCATGGCTGAGATCTGGGTACAGATTGCTGAGTGGAGGCATTACCACACACTGAGATACCCCTATGTCTAGGTGACCAACCCCAAATACCATTCACCTGCAGAAGCAGCCTGTTAGGCCAGGGAACAGCCCTTCCTCAGGACCTTTAGTCAGGACTCTTTAGTGTTTGTATGAGGAAACAAGACCTTGGCTACTCCTGTAGCCATGACTTTGGGCAGAGCAGCTCAGTGACCTTGTGTTCTATCAAACCCTTTGGGGACAGCTGACAACACCATCTATCCACCCGGTGGGAGCTAGAAGAGACAATGAAGATGCTGCTATAAACAACAGCTTAGTAGACCATCACCATCTATCACCAGCTCTGCGTATGAGCATGCTGCCATGAGGAAAGCTGCTCCTGGGGGGGTGGCAGATGCTTTGTGCTTGCCTCTTCTCTGGGCTGGTCCCCTCTGCACCCTGCTACATTGCTTCCCCTTGACCGGTTTCAGGAGGTGTTGTGTTGTACCTCGAGGATTAAACCTTGCTATGATCTGCAACCATGCAGGGCAGGACAGACAGTGACATAATCCATAATCACATTTTTCTTGTAGCTAGGGAACAAAGAAAAAGAAAGAATGACAAAGCCTGGATGGTCTTGTGGAGAAGATGACCTTAAGACACAGGTTTGCAGGTCACAGGCCTGTCTCCCTGCCCTGTGCTGACAGATGCTTGATGTCAGGGCACTCAGGTTGGCTTCTCCATGCTCTGGCATTCCATACCTTTAAAATGGAAATTTCTGCTTCCCCAACGGTAGATTCAGTAGATTCGTCTGGTTAATCACCGTGGGCTTCTCTGAGCTCTGGAAATGGAAAGTCACACCAAAGCTCAGTGTTATTGCTGCTGGTAGTGTCCACAGCCCTGTGGGATTCAACCGGCATTTCTGCTCTCTGCAGAAGTGGCTCATCTGGCTCTTCTGGATGCACCCCGACTTGTGACTGCCATCTCAGCACTTAATTAAGGGGTTAATGAACATCTCCTCCTCCCTGCTCTGCGCAGTGGTAATGGCAGTCTGGACCCCTCAGGGAGGCAGAGCAGGACTGGATCTCATCAGGGATCTCTTTTACAACACTAAAACACATTCCTGAAACCATGCTGTTGCCTTGCGAATATCTGATGTGGCATAGGTTACAGAGACATCTTTGTGGACATGGAAAGTGTTAAAAAGTACCTACTTTGTGTGTTGCAAAGGGCATGCATCGCACACTTGGGAAAGTATGTTGGGCAGCATGAATTTTGCCATTAAGCAATAAGTAATATGTGAATTACTTCTTAAAATTGCTTCCCATGCTTGTTAGGATTTGTTTTTCATTAAGTTCCTTTGCTACCTGCTCAGCATGTGTACATCTGACATATATTATTATTCTTTCAATTATGGCACACTTTCTACCAGGCCTGCAGGGATCAGGGTCCTCTGTACTAGGTTGCTTACCCTGGGAGACTGTGACTGCAGGACAAGAGCTGTCGAAGAGAATTGTGAGCGCTCTGGAGCAGTCTGAAAGCACGTAGGTACAAGCTCAGCTGCACCACCAGCCTCCAGACAGCCAGTGCCAAGGTGAAAGCATTGCCCTGACTTTGCAAAGGGGGAAGAGGTCGAATCAAGGTGAGACTTAAGCACCTCATGTAAAGTTTTCCTCATGCCAGAGGGTCCCCCAGGGAAAAGCCCGGGGGAACTCTTGTTCTCTGGGGTTAGGCTGGGAAACTGAGGAGGGAAGCCAAGTGGATGTGTGATTTCCCGAGTATGGAAGATCTACACATTCACAATGGTGTTGATGGGTGGAAGGTGATATGTATCACGACAAAGCCACAGAGGCATGCAAAACACAAGCTGGTCTGATTCCCTCTCCTCCATAAGCTTTACTATGTGCTGATGAGATGGACTCGGAGGCACAATGCTCAGCACAAGGAGGGCCTGAGAGCCCTCAGAGATTGGGAAAAATCTGATGGTTCAGAGTTTGGGCTTTATTTGGACTTTATTTGGATTGTGTCCACTTCAGAAAGGCTGTTTTCAGGACAAATATTTACAAAAAATAGAAGAAAAGGAAAATAGAACAGGCTCTTTGAGGGAATAGCAGAAGTGGAAGGATAGGTCCTGGACACTGGTTGACTGAGGAAGACTCCAGGTAGCAAACCAGCAAGATGAGAAAATACTTTCTATCCCTGTTTAGCTTGTAGCATGGTCCAGAGGTCACACAGGCTTTGGAGACAGCAGTTTCAGTCCTGTCACTGACCCAGCCATTGCCTGTGTAAAGCTGTGGCTCTGCATCCCGGGAGAAGGCAGGGTCTCTCCTGGAGGTGAGACCCTCAAGTGGTCACAGAAGCCTGGGTCTTGGACAGCTGGATAAGGCTAGCCCTGGGAAGGTATGGGCCATGCTAGGAAACATCATAGAAGCACCTGGACAAATGGAAAACCTCTGGACACCTGTGCCTCACAGCTTTCCTTTTTTCCTTTCCTTGCATTTGGGATGTGGATTTTATGCATGGGACACATCTCTCATAAAGGCAGGGAAATCTGCTTTTGTTAATGTACTGCATAATTTTTTTTACAGGTAGGCAGTGACTTTTGTTTTCTTCTTTGTGCAGTTATTTTACTGTTGAAGAAAGGGCAGAGTTGTAATGAAGTAGGAGGTAAAGAAGAAGTCCCAGATGCTCAAGGCCCTGGTGATGGAAATCATACTGAAAGAGAGAGAACTCCTCCGCTCACATAAAATACAGGAGGCTTTAACAAAAATTCCCAGGTTTCACTTTTAAAAATTCAGAATTTACTAGAGTCTCTTAAACCAAGAAAAATGCATCCATGGGAAAGAAGCGCCAGTAATAACAGGCCTGCACTCACATCCAGTGGTAAAACAGAAACAAACAGCAGTTTCCCCTGAGGGATGGGGGATTCTGAAGTTAAACAGAAATATTTATGGTTGTGAAGAGTTAAAAGGCTTCCTAGGCACCCTGGCTTCCCTCTTATTTCCTGAGCACCTTGGGGTAATGCATCAGCCCTGCAGCACAGGGAAACAGCCCATCAAAGAGCTTGCTTTGTGCAACTCCATCTTCCACTGGGAGACAAGGAAACATCAGAACAGGGAAGTGGGTAAGTGTGGACAGATCCCGCCCTCCAAAATTCCCAGTGGGGTTTATTTACATGTTCTTTCTGTCTGGGAGACCACTGGTTCCTCAAGAGTGGAAGCCTTCACCTGCCCTAGTTGAAAACAACTACTGTTATGGGATTTGCTTTGTTAAGTTTAAGGCAACTCACACAAAAATGAAGCAGTCCATGTTCAATGTCAGTCATCCTTTACATGCTGATCAACCCTCCCATTCTCATTTCTTCATTTGAATTATCCTGTTAAGCTTACATTTAAGACTTTCTGTAGTGGGACTTCTGGCTTGACACCAAATATAAATAATAATCCTGCTCTAATAACATCTATATTCTCTAAGTACTCCACCTGCAAATGTGCCATGTAATCTACACACACATCGATCCTAAATTAAAAGACTTCAAAATCTGAGTCACTTCTTTCACACATTATTAACTGTCCATTTTGGTTAAGCCGACGATGGTTGCCAATCCCATAACTGCCCTTCCCTTTTTTCCAGTCTTTCTATCCTGCTGGGAGAGGACCGCATAGATGACCAGAGCAGAGTCTAAGATGTCCCTGTGTCTGCCTCTTGCTTGGCTTTCATATGTATTTTGTCTTGTGTCTTATGTCAGGGACACTCCTGTGGCCCCATTCAGTTGATAGCCTCCCCTCTCACCCATCTCTCCACAGCTGAGATGAGTGGGCAAAAATCTTCTAGGAAGAAGCTGAACTCAATAGGGCAAAACACATTTCCTAGCTGTTTTCACTGAGTGGAGAAAAATCTACAACCAAGGCAAACCTGGTTTCATGGCTAAGAGGCAGATCTTTCGTCCCCTGCATCCATGGGAGATCCTGAACGTGGTAGAAGGAAAACAGTTTTGCTGCACACAGTGAGGGAAGGAAGAGCAGGAGGCAGTTTCCAAAGGGACACCTCAATTCTTTGCTCTAGCCAGCAAGGCAGGAAGACCCCACGCTGGGAGGACACCTGGAAGGCTGGAGGTTTGCAACTATAGGAGATCTTGGCCAGTCACTGTTACCTCCAACCATACAAACTGCTGAGTGCTAGAATTGCAGAGATGTCAATCAGTATGTACTACAAAGGGGATGACTGGAAGGATAAAGCAGGAGCCCATTCATCTCTGGGCTGAAGGTTGGTATAAATGGGAAAAGTCCTTCCTTCGGAGACAAACCGGTTTGCTGGATGATGAAGAAAGACATTCTCCTGTAACCAGATTCAATGGGAACCTTTAAGTGTCATGAGACAACAAGGCTTCCCACAACCTGAGTCAGCTCTGTAATCGCCACGCTGCAGATTACCACAAAGACAAGCACACAAAGCAGCAGAAGAAATTGGAGATTGTCTCTCAGGAGCCATGGTGCTCCACAGGCCTTCCTGCATCTCCAGAAAATGCCATCATGAAGCCAAACCAGGAAAAGCAGAAGGTGTGACTGCCCTGCATTGCCCAACCCCTGCCCGCTCAGCTGGAATCTGCTTGGCCATGCTGGTGGAGAGGAGAGGAGAGGAGAGGAGAGG
>NW_010123682.1:16930-21586 GCF_000699245.1 Pterocles gutturalis
TGGCGGGTAAGGAGGAGCGGAGAAGAGGTGAGAGGAGAAGAGAGGAGAGGAGAGGGCTGGGCACTGAGACGCATGGAGCGTGTTGGCATGTTAGCCCATGGTTAGTTAGTAGCAGCTGTGGCTTGGTGGTTTTTGATGAGGTGTTCTGTCCCCAGGTGTAATCCTGACTGCAGTGTCTGAGGAGGACACACTGGCTAAGCAGAGACCATCGCTTTCTACGAGAAGGTGTTAGATGAGAGGCACTCACTGGCCACTGAAAATCAATAGTATTGGTTGAATTAAAATTTTTAGATAATACTAATGAGCTCTGCGGACGGACAGAAAGATGCTAATAGTCACTGGCTGATCTCAGTACCCTCTCTCTGACAGTAGCCCGCATGCTTTGGGGCAGTGAGGACCCCCCATGGGATTTCTGGAATGACTTCCTATGGGGCGAGGGATACATTTTTTACCTCTTCAGGTAGGATCTCATACAGGCCATGAAGTGTGACCAAGTTAAAGAGAGGCTATGATTTTAACTGTGACTATTCTGACAAGACTGGCTTGACTACCCTGGCCCATCCACCTGGGGATCCTGGCACTGGAGGAGAGATTATCTCAGTGGCTTTGATTGATGGGGACTGAGAATCATCACAGAGGGAGGAGAGCTGGGAAGATCCCTTCCTCCTTTCTCTTCCTGCAGGGCCTGGCAGCCCAACTTAATCATTCTGTCCTGAGAGGAAGAGGGGAGGTCTGTCAAGACCTTCATTAGTCACTCCATCTGCATACCTTAAGTCTTTCTAAAGTTAGGCAAGTGCTGGGGCTGGGAACAACAGTGCTTGAGCTGAAAAATGCTGCTAGCTTTCTGCTCAGCCTATAGCTATGTTGCAGAGTCCAGTTTAATCAGCTTGCCTAAGGAATGTTTTCTTAAAGCATTTGCTTTTGAGATGCTTCTGTAAGCATGAGCTGGGAATGGCTCCTGTTCAAATGCACTAGCTGACATAGCAAAATCTTGCACTCCGTTGTTGCAAATCATTAATTCAAAGTAACAATATTTGGAGTAACTTATGGAAACCCATTATTATTTTGGCACTGCTTGTTGATCTGCTTAGATAATCAAAATGCTTGTGAGAACAGGCAAAAACTCTTGCTCTTGGCCTAGGTGTAAAGAGCAGTGACATGTGCCAAGTGAAAAGCAGCAAGATGTGTGGGAGGAAAGAAAGAGGAAGGGGGGGAGGTTAAGAGCCATGAGACCCCTGGAGCCTCAGTCACATGGGCTTCATTGCGGTTAAGCCCACCACTTTCTTGAAAAGCTCTTGCCTGCTCTCTCATTTCATTGGAAAGGTGAAAGAGAGGTAAGGGAGGAATGTAAGGTGAAATCTTTGGGTTTTTTTTTTTTAATAAACAGTAAGGCAAAATGCCTTGCTGTGTTTTGGAAGTCCAGCACTCTCTAAGACAGAGACAACACAGTAGGCCTGTCCCAGCTGTCTGGGGAGAGCTGGGAAGCTCCAGGAGAGCCTGTTCCTTTTTAAATTTGGAAATCTGGGAACAGGCAACAAATTAATGGCGAATGTTTCCTTTAAGTCATGACGAAAAAGGTCAGTTACTGATGGGGTTTCCATTCTGCATCAGCAAGGAGACATTTTTTTCACTCTTTGGCCAAAGGTGTTAAGGAATATTTGGCATATGAGGAGAATGGTGACCTTGCACATTTCTGTCACATGGGCTTGAGACAGATGCTATTACTCATTTAGGGTTTGATTTTGCAAGCATGTAAGTAGGTGAATACCTGCTTATGAAAATGGTCCATCTGAATTATTTTGTGGACATATGAAAACATCCATTTCAGACCCTCAGGTCTCCAGGGGTAGGAGGAAAATGCCCAGCTGGAGCTCTGAAGATCAAGATCAGTTGTGACGCTTCCAACAGGAAGCTAAATAATTACATTTCTTAGATATGATAATTCACAAAGTGAAAATGTCAGTGTAATAGATTATATTCGAAGCTATTTTCTTATGCCCAATTATACACCTGGAAGTGAACATACAGCTGCAGTTACCAACTGATGGGGCAAAGTCAGAAGTCCATAAATATATTCTAACCATAATCATCCCCTTTGCCAATAGAAAGCATGGTCTTTCACAGCTGAAACACATACAATGGTATAAAATATATATGAAAGCAGTGACACTGTGTAATTATGCAGTTTCTATACAAAGCCATGGAAGAAGAGAGCAAAGCATTTGAAGGACCTAAGTCATTCAGGAACTTTGCTGCTAATTCATTGCGGCTCTATCTTTGCATTTCATAAGCTCCTGCACACACTGTGTCTCTAAGGTTAAATTCTGCAGGCCCTTATAAGCTCACATTTAAGGTTTAATTTACAGAGCCTCTGTCCTGCAGAATATGGTTCATTGTTCTTTGCATAGCTGCATAAAACATTGTAAACATTTAATAGCAAATCATGTTGGAGTAGAAAAAAAAGGGCAAATCTCCAGAGGAAGACCAGGTTTTTGTGGTATGCCTGGGTGCTGTGAAACTGAAGTAGCTGAACTAGAAGGTCATACAAATTTACTCTGCCTGACTGAGCCAGTAAGAAAAATATGCAGTTTGTGTATTTATCTAGCTCTGTATTTATATATTCTTTCTCAAATTAATGTCTCTGATTGGCTGCCAAATAGGAGCAGATACAAATGGTTAAACTCCTTTGCCCACACTCTGCTGTTGTCTTATATCCAGCAGCATTCACTCAGCTCTTCCAGACATAGATTGCATGTGGCTTCTGGGCTTTTGCCATCAGGGTGTTTTGTGTGAGTGCAAGGGACGTGAGATCAAGCTAATTTAATTTTCTGTGACCTAGACAGAACACCTTGGCCTGAAACGTTGCCTCTGCGAGATGTCCCAGTAAGGCCCCTCTTGCTCCTTGGAAGTTGGCCCTCTTTCAGAAGAGTCTAACAATACTTTCCAAATTAGGGGTATTCAACCACCCCTGCCCAGAGTCAGAGAAAATAATTATCAGCATGATTTAACTGGAAAAATTTCAACTCTTGAACATACTGTGGTGACATTTGCACATGGTATTGTTAGTATGCATGGGAGGGATGGGGCTTTTTGATAATAACGTATATCTAAGGCAATGTGTGTGGGATCTGGCCTTTTCAAATCACTGTGCTAATGTTAACTAAAGGTTGGCATGTTAGTAGGTGTCCCATGTTTATAAAAATCACCTGGCATAGAAATCACTAAGGAAAGACAGGAGGATGCTGTGTGGAAAGGGAAGTTGTTGGTAAAAACTGTTGTTGCTGACACTGCTTAGCACAAGGGAGCTCCCACAGCTCTGGAGACATGGGCTGCATCCACACACCCATCTAAAGATCCTGACTCCCATCAGGGAAATCCAGAGAAACATCTTGTCCTTCACCACAGTCCTGTAATTTGAAATGGAGAAGAAGGAAACTACAGGACGAAGAGAGAGGAAGAGAGGAAAGTCTTCAGATTTCTGTATGTGGAGGAAAAAGACCCCAGCTACCTCCCAGTGCATAACCAGTACTGCCTTTCATGACTGCATCATGGTGAATATCTCATAATGCACTGTGCAGGAAAGCAGCACCCCATGCCCTGGTCTGTGCTCGAGGTACTGCACCTGTATGCTGTGGAAGGCGGCACAACAATTCCAGGTCACAGGGTGACCTTTCTGACCTACATACCATCCATGTGAAAGGGAAGAACCATGTCACCATGCAGCAGGCAACAACACTTTCCTGCACGCAAATGCATTAAAATGGTTACATCTGATTTTTTGTTTGTTTCTCAGTTTGAGATAAAATTATGTGCATAAATAATTTTGTAAAACTTTTGGGGTTTTTATTTCTGTACTTCTCTTTTTCGAGCATATTGACACCAGGATGATTACATCAGTGACACCAATGAAAACCCCTGATAAGCCTGCAGTGAAGTGACTTGCACAGATTTAGCTTCCTTTTCAATTTCTAAAGGAAGTGCAGAGTGCTTGATATCAGTGTTTTCCCAAACTACAGAAGTCTCTGAAGTGCAGGGTGGGGCTGAAAAAAGGAACAACTTTCAGGCTGTCATTAACATTTTAGAAAAGGACAAAATACTTCACACCAAATAAACGTAAAAGGTCATAAATTCTTACTTTATGTTAACCATCTGTGCAGCTATTGTTCTTGCCACAGGAGTGCTTTGCAAATACAAACAGAAAGGCTGGTTGTACATTGAAGGGCAGTTATCCCCATTTCTCTCTTTCTTAACATGTGCTCCACGCTATGAAAAGCTTCAAGCATCAATATTTTTGCAGATATCAGGTCAGTGAATGGAACCACTATCAGAAAAGCCTGACACCCCCTGATTCTAGAGCTAATATTAATGTTATTTTAATTACCATAATGGAGAACGGTATGAAGACTCTGTGGCCCAGTCCTGTTCTCATAACACTTTATGAGAGGTTTGGCACCAGCTTTCATGAGAATAGGGCTGGGTGTCATACCTTCATATACTAGTAATGCGAGAGGGATTGCCAGTATCTCTATCGTCTGTGAAGTCAGATGGCCTTTGCAAATCAAGCAAATGAGCTGAAGTCAACAATAGGAGGACCTGCAAAGATTAATTCAAAGGAGGTCACTTATATAGGGGTGAGAGCGGATGTCAGAGCAGCAG
>NW_010123682.1:21611-22025 GCF_000699245.1 Pterocles gutturalis
TGTTGCATTAACTAGTGTATACTGAAGCTGTGTATCCTGCCTACCATACCACGTCTCCCTCCAGAGAATTGTGCTCAGGCTCAGGAGCCTGCAAGAAAAAGAAACAAACTGAAATAAATTTGTAGCTGAAGGAAACAAACAGTTTTTGGTTAAAAGAAAACGTGGCTGATTTTTAAAAAGCCAAAGACCCAGCTCTCCCAAAGCATATTCCAAGGTTCTTAGGTATCTGAAATCAATGGAGTCTGCCCTCTGAAACCAGAACAGTCTAAACAAAAATTCCCTAGGAATACAATGGCTTTTATATGCATAAAAAGCAATGCAGAGACACATTAATTCACTGCAAGTGAAACTGAAGACTATCAGCAAGCAGTGTGGGATGAGTAAAGGTCCCTTATAGACTGGAGGGAAGGAGAG
>NW_010123682.1:22056-28642 GCF_000699245.1 Pterocles gutturalis
TTATAGACAATGAGGCTCTCTCTTCAAGGAAACATCGACACATTAGCGAAAAGAGAGAGCCAGAGGAAGGACAGGCAACACACACCATGAATCTGTTCCCAGGAATACAGAAGCCAGCTGTCAGTTGGCCACTGAGTGATGGGAATTACACTGGAGAGACAAGCAATCCTTCCTGGACTATCTTCCAAGGCACTTGACAACACAATAGAAAGGAAAAATGAGTAAATAAAGAGACTGAGGATGGGCCAGAAAGTATGACATGGTCAACAAGGCCTGGTCAGTGCAAAGCCAGGAGGGATACATACGCACACAAGATGCTGTGCCTACTGGACTGACAGCACAGACAGAGCTGACTTCACCTGTATGCACTGAACTGAAGTGGCCAAGGGGAAGCCTGAGCTCACGCTGATCATTAATATAAATGCAGATTTACAACTTGACAAACATACTTCGGAAAACTGTAATTCTCTTCTTGCAGAAGTGCATGTCTATTCCTAGCATTGACATCAGACGGACAGTGGAGCAGAACAGCAGAGAAAAGAGGACAAGATATACCTATATCTCATGTTTCTGCTGAATAGAGACAGAGAAATGCAGAGGGAAAAGTGAAAGAGATCTGGAGAGATCGAGGAATGAAGTAAGAGCCAGAGAGAGGTGGGTCAGTGAGAAACCTGAACTATCATCAGAACATTTTAGGTGAAAACAAAAGGCTACAGTGTGAGATAAGGAGCAATCAGAGAAGATATCCTTACAGTGGATGCAGAAATCTCAAAGGAAGTGAATGGATCTGGTACAGGGAAGGAAAAAAGAAGAGCAAAGAGCCTAGGTGAGAAGCTTAAGACGACCCTGCAATGTGCGCTTGCAGCCCAGAAAGCCAACTGTATCCTGGGCTGCATCAAAATAAGCATGACCAGCGGGTTGAGGGAGGGGATTCTCACACTCTGCTCTGCTCTCGAGACCCCACGTAGAGTACTGCATCCAGCTCTGGAGCCCCCAGCGTAAGAAGGACATGGACCTGTTGGAGAAGGTCCAGAGGAGAGCCACAAAGATGGTCAGAGGGCTGGAGCACCTCCCATATGAGGACAGGTTGAAAGAGTCAGCACTGTTCAGCCTGGAGAAGAGAAAGCTTGGGGGAGACCTTATAGCAGCTTTCCAGTGCCTGAAGGGGGCTACAGGAGAGATGGGGAGGCACTCTTTGTCAGGGAGTATAGTGACAAGATGAGGGGTAAAGGTTTTAAGCTGAGAGAGGGCAGATTTAGATTCGATATTAGGAAGAAATTTTTACTGTGAGGGTGGTGAGGCACTGGAACAGGTTGCCCAGGGAAGCTGTGGATGCCCCATCCCTGGAGGTGTTCAAGGCCAGGCTGGATGAGGCTTTGAGCAACCTGGTCTAGTGGGAGGTGTCCCTGCCCATGGCAGAAGGCGTTGGAACTACAGGATCTTCAAGGTCCCTTCCAACCCAAACCATTCTGTGATTTTACAATGCTAGGTAACATGCAACAAGGGGAGAAGCTTCTGGATGATACCTTAAAGGAAGAGAAAACTGAGTACAGGCAAGAAGAGGAAATGAAGGAAAAAGGAGATCACCAAACAAGTCCTGCTGCCTGTGTAGGATAGCTAGGTAGAATAGGATAAAAAAATCCCACCATAAGAAGGGCAATTTGGGACACATGAAGCAAGTGAAACATGAAGCCTTTGGGGGAGCTGAGGAGCAGCTTTAGAGGAATCACAGCAGGGAAGGTTACCGTGGGATGCAGTGGTGAGAGCTCTGAGAGGAAAGCTGCAGGCAGGCCCGAGGCTAAAGCCAGGGAAAATCAGAGGAGAAGGAAGAGGAGGATTAGAGGATGAATGAGAGAAGCTCCTGGGGTTAGGGAAGAGCTACAGGAACAGAATGGAGAAGCAGGAAGGAAACAGAGGATGTGACTAGGGGACATCACAGAGCAGGTCCCAGGAGAAGAGCAGGTTGGGAGAGAGGAAGGAGCAGAGGCAGACAGTATGGGTCAGGAGCCATGTTGGCAACTGGCAGCAGGAGCTTGCTTATTCAGCAAGTTAGGTGGTAATTAATTAAATCAAGTCAAGCAGCAATCAGTCAGTTAAATCAGGTAACAATGACTCAATTACATTGAACTGGGGAACAATGAACTTATTACATCAAACCAGGGAACAATGAACCAATTAAATGAGCTAGAAGCCTCCTTAGGTCCATCCAGAGCCTTGGCTAGATGCCACCAGGGCTCCTGCTGCAGCTGCCTGCTCCAGGAGAAACACAACAACAGTGACTGTGCATCGCTGCTGACGGCCCTTCTTGTCTTCCTTTCTGCCAGAGTGAAGAAGGACACGGCAGACTACAGCTGGTCTGATGAAATATTTGTAATAAACCAAAGGGGTGGGGAGATGGAAACTGTCAGCTTCCAAATTAGAAATAGCATTGCAAAAATAACTGGGCTGCTTAAGGATCAAGAAAGCTCTGCCTTTCAAATCAAGCTGATGCTGGGTATCCAGAGCTGTCATTTTAATAAATTAACTAAGAGGCTTTGATGGGTGTTTGATGATGATTCTAGTTTACCCTCCACAGCATGCAGGAGAGTTACACTTTCCAGTGGCATCCTGAAAGAGCATGGCTATTAAGCCACTTGTGCTAAACCAGCTGTGTATGTCCATTTTGAGGTTAAAAGTGCAAATTCTATGAATTGGTGTGAGTCAGGCTGGTTATGTACTGGCAGTGCTAGGAACCATTTTCATCCCCTTTCATTGGTCCCCCTTATAATATGGTGTTGTGGTGGGGTTTTCACTTCTCTTCTGTTCCTTCTTCTATCTCCACAAGCAGGGAACATCACTGAGCAACCTTACAGGAAAGCACCTGATAAGTTTCTCTTGGGATATTTAATGAGTATCAGTTAACTGAAAATAAAAAAGGCAAAGTTTCACTGATGAGGAAAACCTAAGGTCAAAAAGACAAGGGAGACAGCCATCTGCCCCATCATTCAAAGAAAGTGCAATCCTAATTGTTCTGCAAGAGCACCTGTAAAGCCCTTGTAAGTGGGAAAAAGTACCGGTTGTCATAACCCTACAAATGCTTGAGGAGCTGTAAAGGTAAATAAACAGCGATATTACATGGGCAACCTTTATAATATTACACACTGTCATTAAAGTAATTATATTGAAAAGGAAGTGACTCTTTGGGTGTCAGGGTGTCATTTCTGGATAAATTAGGTCCTGGGATTTGCCCAGAGAGTGTGTAAATCAGGGCCAAACACAATCCCTGGAGGAATGTCAGACAGTAAATTAAACTGCAAATAAAAGCTGAAGAAGAGCAGTTTCCTGAGCAGCATACAAGAAGGACAGTGCTTGATCCAAGAATTAGTATATAGGATGAATACCATATGCATGCCTGTGTTCCCCTAATAAATGTGCCACAGGAGACCATGCACTTTGAGAAACACCTGCACAACAGTTTTACACCGAGGGACCGGACTTAATTTTCTTCCTCCCCCCCCCCTGCCCCGAACTGCTAAATAGTCAGAAGGCACCAAGAGTCTAATTAGAGATGTGAAGGTTTGGAAAGGAACCAAAAATTTTCAGGAAGAAAAACCTCCCACTTCCAGTCTTTACCACAATGTTTGAGCAGCAGTCTGCCACAGGCAAATGGAAAAGCAACTTGGTGGTGATTTTTTTTTTTCTACATTTTGGTTTTTTCCCTTCTGAATAATGACTGAGAAAATGGATTTGTTTTGTATGAGTCTTCAGTCTAATGAAATACATGAAAATGAAGTTAAAATTTCAGTCAAAAGTTCTAGTCATCTCAGGCTCTGGTTTGATTAGAATGGCCAGGAGGAAAACTTGACCTACGCCAGTATTTTAAAAATGGTCGTTGTGATTTAAATGTTCTTACAGGATAGTCAGCCTTGCCTGTGATTATGACCTTATAGATGATGATATGCATTACCAAAGAGACTGGCCTGATCCTAAAGCTACTCTTGGTCCTCAGTATTATGTTGTGACAACTATCTCTATTTATTTTCCAAAAAATGTATTTAAAAGATGTTTCCTTTGTATCTGTATTATCATGAGAGGCACCTAGTAACACATGGTTTCTGTAACCTATAATTTTAATTTTCCTCTTCCTTTATATGTCAATAATATGGTTTCCATGTTTATCTGTCCCTTTCTTCTCCCTTTTTACTTAAAAATTATGTCAACAAACAAAATATACTCATGCACATTATAGTGCACAGCTGCAGCTATTACAGGGGGAGGGTTTTCATAATTCAAAAGTAATCAATTTACATGTATTTATTTCACAGGTTTATCAAATAGTACTTCTGATATGTTGGGTAAATAATACACAAAACATTCCTCATCTGTAAAGGAGTAAGTACAGTTTAGCTTTGATTACTAAGTGGTCGATTACTCAATATATTTCATTTTTTCCTCATAATTAAAACCCTAGGATTAAAACTAGGAAACCCTTTTTCTATTCCATAGATTTCTAGCACTGACACATCTCTCATTCTTTCTCTCCAGTGTCCCTTGCATCATCACTCATAATCAAAGAGCACTGCTGATGTTACAAGTCAGAGAAGCAGCATTGAACAGACGAGAGATGGAAAAAATAGCCCATCAGAGGAGAACCTGGCCCCTTGTTCCCCACTACCCATTCACCCCGTTCTCCCCACTATGGTTCCAGCTAAAAAATGGCTAGTTTGATATTGTCTAATTTTTAAAACACAGAACACCACTAAAGACTTTTTCTTTGTTTCCAGAACTGGGTGTTTCTGCCCTGGGATAAACACCAGGTGTTGGCCGCCAGTGGCAACACCCTCCCAAAGGCAGCACAGTGAAGATCTGACGCAAGGCAGCTCAGAGAGGTCCACTCTGTACTCCTGCCTGCTGCTCATCTCCTTCGGGTAATTTCACAGTGAGATCCATAGGGTCTTGTCTCCACTAGCTTTTCGTAATACTTTACTTATTGCAAAAAACCCCTCTTTTTGACAGCAAACGCAGCCTTGAAAAACAGCACAAAACTCAAAATCCTCTGCTGCAGCTAAATATACCCAAATGTTTAAAGTATTTTGACCTTGGTAAGACAGAGAGGGGACATGTTTTACTTTTTCAAGGTCACTGAAACAAGTTGGAAGGTGACTGGAGAAGAAGGAAAAACAGACGAGCTCCAGATGTCTCTTCTAAAACTTTTCTTACATTAGGAGACAGGCTCCCCCTTAGGCAAAGTGCAGATGCGTGGCCAGCTCCAGAGCCACTTCCCTTCCTCATACACGCCATACACATGAACCTTGAACGTCACCTGAACACACAACTCCCACAGAAGTCAGCAAGCACTGGAAGACTCAGGCCTCAGGTATTTATTGCTTGGCTAGCTCAGCATAGCATCGCATACCTTGGGCCTGGTCCTACAGCTGTTACAGGGAACTGGCTCCAGCTGCAGCCAGTGCTGGGTACCCGTGGATGGGGTGTAACTATTGAATGGTCCAAGATAAGAGCTGACCCTGCTTTGACCAGCAGGTTGGACTAGAGGGCTCCTGAGTTCCCTTCCAATGTGCATTTCCCCGTGGTCCTCACGTGCGGGTTCCATGGATCTAAGCACAAGGGTAAGAAGGGGTGGTAGAGGAAAGATGAGCACCACAGGACACAGAGGCTAATGTTTAAACCACAGCTGATGCAATTTCTTAACTTTCAAGTATAAGACTGAGTTGCTTGTGCTAGAAATTTCTACCTCTTCTTCCTGAGCATGAGATCAACTAAGCTATTGACTTTTGCAAAACATTTTCCTTGGAATTATTTTTATTCTAGGAAGTGGAGATAAAGGGCAGAAGAATTTAGCTGGAAATTGTTTATCACTTGAGTCCTTAAACAAGTGCAAATATACAAATTTTTCACCCAGAACCTGTGCATATGTATTGTTGTTGCAGTTGTGCTGTACGTTTTCTTTGGAAGTTTAGTTAAGAGGATTAGAAACCATTTATTTAGTTTGATGCAGGCGTGCAAGAAGGAGGATGCTGTTTTGGGCAGGGATTTTTGAACCCAAAGTAAATTGTTTCCTCAGCAACTTGTAATTCCTTGGAAACAGAAAACTTTCCAAACTAGGTCTTTGCACTGACAAGTATCTGCAGCTCCATGAAAGCCTGCGAGTTTGCAGGGCACTGCTGTAGCATTTCAATCACACTTGAAAATAAACCTCAAAAAATTTGCCAAAAACTACTGGCTCTTCCTTCTGTGTTTGGCCGGTAATCCCTTCATGATTTCCAGGAGAAAAGGCCTGGGTTTTTTCTGACCCAACACCCTTTTGAATACCTGGATTTGACAAGATGGAAATACAACCCTGTTATTTTAAATAGATACGCGTTTCCTTGGAAAAAAAACCCGCTCGTCTGCTGTTATCTTTATTTCCCTTCCTCCCATGCTCTCCCCCTACAACCTCAAACCAGCCCCGGAGCGGCCGGACGACCCCCGGGACAGGCACAGCCCCTCTTCCACGCTCAGTTCAGCCGGCCTGCCTTTCATTTTGGCTGTTTTCCCTCATGTCCAAACCCCTGGTCTCCGTGCAACCCTCACTACCCGGGGCACAGTG
>NW_010123683.1:0-465 GCF_000699245.1 Pterocles gutturalis
CATATGCGGTGGGTTCAACGGAGACGACTACTTGAACACCGCTGAAGGTGTGGAAAGATGCGGGGGGCGGGTGTTTTACAAACCTCTGGCACAGACACTGACATCTGTTAACGCACCTATTGCCATCTGTTCAGACTCTGTGCTTCCCCTGACACAGAACAGCCGGGCTACAGAGCTATTCACACTCACCTCTGTGACACTGCAACAACCTTTCAGACTTCTCTCTTTGCACTTCTGTCTACTATTAGCTTTAGACTTTGATATAAGCCCATTCAGCCACAACCAGTGTTTAAAATGTACCACAGTTTTTGGCGTACTAAGCGCAGTTGCTCTGTCTATTCATTTTTCCAGTTTTAAATTACTTCCCATACAAAATTTCTTTTAAAGTCCTTTAATTTTTAGTGTTATATATACAACAGTTACTTGTGTATTCTAGAAGCCCACACAGCTCTACTTAATTTTTTT
>NW_010123684.1:0-219 GCF_000699245.1 Pterocles gutturalis
GTGGGGGGCTCGGGGGTCTCCAGCGCTGCGGCGAGGAGCCTTCCAATGGTCGGGGTGCAGGAGCAGCGGCGGGTTCGGTGGGAGGAGGGTGAGGAGGAGCTGTGGGGGTGGGAGGGAGGTCTGGGAGCTGCTCCCTAAAGGCAAGGTGGGGACGCTGATCTCCCCAGGAGGAGGAGGAGGACGAGGAAGGCTGGTGGCAGCGGGGCCAGAGGCGAGGGT
>NW_010123685.1:0-486 GCF_000699245.1 Pterocles gutturalis
ATGCCCCAGCCAAGGGTCTGTGGGCCCTGCACGGCCAACTGTCCTCCGGCTGAACCCAGCCAGCAGTGGGGTTTTTTCCTTCACCTTTTTTATTGGATATTTCCCCCCCCGAGCCTCTGCTTGCCCTGTAAAAATTCCCAGGTGCCAGAAAATGTGAGACACACGAGCAGAGGAAGGCTTTCCAGCCCCAGCTCCCCACAAGCGGCTCCATCTGGGTGCGGGAGTTTTTGTGGTATTTGCGTCTGAAGGAAGAAGAAAGAGCTGGAGGGAGTCGGCACGGGGAGGGGGAGAGGTGAGCCAAAGGAGAAGCAGTCTGGGGAAAGTTTTTCCTTATTTATTTCTTACTTTCCCTTAATCTCCCTGCAAAGCTCTCCAGCTGACCCACCCTCAGATGAGGTCCCAAAGAGCCTCACGCCTTTCCACGGCTCCCCGTGGAGGCAATTCCTGCTTCACAGCCTGGGCCAGCGCAGCGCGGTCAGCAAAACA
>NW_010123685.1:518-1029 GCF_000699245.1 Pterocles gutturalis
GTGCTGCTGCCCTGGGGGTGTCCACAGGAGCCGGCACCGGCTTGGGGATTGGGGCTGGTGCTGGTCCCCATCCCAGCTGGGAAGGGGGATGCTGCGGGGATGCGGCTCCTGCTCCAATCCGTGCAGCAGCATCCCTGTGGGACAGGGCTGGGTTATAAAGCCCTGGCTGCACAGTGCCCGGCTCATCAGGGAGAGAGGTAGAGAGGTTGCTGGGCTGCCAGGCGTCCCGTGGAGGAAAACCCCCCAGTGCCCCCGCACCCGCTGAGTGAGTGGGTGATCACGGGCACAGCCAGAGCAGCAAAGCGCAAACCTCTGTGCCCCGTGCGGTGCCCCGTGCCAGGCTGGGGGAGCCAGCTGGCTGCGGCCGCTCGGGAAATCCCAACGCTGCACGGGGCCGGGCGCCATTGGATGAAAATGGGTCACTTGCTGCTGAGGGGCGTGAGGGCTGGGGGACGATCCCCTCAGCAGGGACACCCCCGGGCATTGCTGCAGGGGGCAGCACGGCCCCCCA
>NW_010123685.1:1073-1708 GCF_000699245.1 Pterocles gutturalis
CCCAAAACCTCCCCTGGCTGCTGGAAGGTGGCTTTGGCACCTGCTGCTGGGGAACCCTCAGCTCAGCAGGGATGGAGCCCCCAGATTTCTGATTTATAATGTGTCATTTATAAAAAGTGACGCTAGGGTGACAGTACCCCAGGCCTGTCCTACGCCTGCTCCTCCTAGCCGTGGTGTGATGGCAGATGTGTCCCCAGACCAGGCATTAATGTGGCTGTCTGGGAATGCAGCACAGTGGGGTCAGGGATGTCCCCTGTGTGCCACCATGCCACAGCACATGTCCTGCGTCCCCCCTACAGCAGGCTGTCCCATGGGTGCACTCCCATGCCTGGCACTGGGCGTGCTGTCCCTGGAGAAGCTGTGCTGTCCCCACTTAGCCACCTGAGTCACCCATCCCGCTGTCCCCGTGGCCCTGGGACAGCCCTGCCCTCGGCGCAGGAGCCAAGCCTAAGCCAAGGCAGATTAAGACACGACCCGCTAAAGCCACTTGGCTCCTGACCGAGCAGATCCGCTTGGGATTTAGCACGTTTGCAGGCAGGGATTCACACCTTTAGGTGATTTGTCTTAATTCCTCTGGGTGAGTGTGAAAAGCCCTCAGCTGGCAAGAGCCGGGCTGGTGCTGGTCCTGCAGCACG
>NW_010123686.1:0-3304 GCF_000699245.1 Pterocles gutturalis
GATAGTTCTTAAAGAAGCAAATTAAGCTAATTCTTTCTGAAATTCTTCATCTGCAAATCTGCAATTTAATTACATATTTTATCATATACCAAAATCACAGGGTAAACATTCCTACTGTTGTCTCAGCAGCAACAGAGTTTGGGTATCCATCGCATCTGATGGCAGTCTGAGTGTGAGTTTGGTTGAGAAGCTCATGCGTGTCACACCTCTCATCATGTTTCTTCATTCCTAAATAATAACAATATTCATATTTACCTAAATTAAATATATCTCTAAGAAATAAAGTCCACTAAGCTGAATGATTAAATCTAGCAACATTTTGAGTTGCTGTTCCTGCTGTATGACTCTGGCATGTAAGCATTTAGCAACTTCAGCACTACAAACAAAAGCAATCTAACAGAGATAAAGGTTTTACATTTCCCTTACTTTCCCCTTCAAAGATCTTCAGCAGCCAGACACAACAGAGTATGTGTGACCATGCAATTTTATATGGTTCCCACTTTGTTTAGCAGAAAGTGCTGGATTCAAATGACATTTTGAAGTATGAATCCCTCATCCAAATGTTTTTCATGCAATCAATTGCTAGCCACAAACAACAGAAGCACTACAGAAAAAATGGCTATGTCTCCTTTCATTTTTTTCATATGTCTAAAATATATTTGAACAATTTAATTCTAAATTTTAGCAGAATCTTTCCTATGGAATTTGATTTTTAACCAGCAGCTGGAACCCACTGGGAAAACTAGCACGGGAAATTTCAGAGAGATAATCACTTTTACCAAGATTAAAACGTTAGTGCATTATTTTACGGAATGCTTTCTAATTCATTCTTTTATTCCTTTATTTTAAGCTAAGAAGCAATCAGCAGCCAGAGAATACAAATTACAGCAGTAAGTGCACTCTAACCAAGGGTCCTCAGCCAAGACAAATCACTCATTACATGCATCAATGATACTGTTTGCTATATGTGACTTTTCCCCTTTTGTTCTAGGTGTAGAAGCCATTAAATGGATTGAGACGGAAGAGCTCCCAGTAAATACACCTTTTACTATGTGCTCATTCTGTGTGTGTACCTTCACAGTGGTTTGTTTCAGATGGTGCCGACCGCCCACCTTTCTTTTCGCATAGAAGTGACAGCTTTGATTTTACTGTAAGCTAAAACCTGTATAATTTCAAAAACATGTTGTCATGAAGGAATGCTGTACTACAAATGCAGTTAACATATTTGTATATTAAAATATTCACTCTGGATTCCTATGCTAACACTTCTCACGTAAGTATTGCCTATGCTATCCAGCAGAGTTGCACCGACCTACGAGGAGCTGCTGTGCATCTAGCCCTCATTAATCTGGTATTGCTCTTTTTGGAGAACCTGTCAGCAAACATTAGATACCTTCAAAGACTGTCTCGAATTCAGTCACTTAGAACAAATAAAACAACCTTCCTAGGGGGGAGAAATTCTATCAGCTTCTTACAAATCTACCCAAACACAAACCAAGAATTTCTAATAAAATAGAGTATTACACCTTTCATTCTTGTTTCTTCCTAAAGACTTTAAGTAGAATCTTAAAGTATGAACACATACAACACAGGAGACAGTGGAAGAGGGAAGAAGGAAAAGCAGGTGAAAGGAGAGAAGAAGAAAGACGTTTTCCATGTTTCTTATGCTGGGACTATTTTGTACCGGCTTGCACTAGGAAGAGAGATCCGTGGCTAGAGGCCAGCCCTGGTCATACATCTTCCCTTACAGCAGCACTGTGGAGAGTGTCTGTGGGCATCTCTGTTGCACCAGTCCCCCTCAACCCCCATGCTTTCCGAAAGAGTATTTCAAGCAACATTAACACCACAGCTAAGGAAATGCTAAGGGTCATGAAACTGACCAAGCGAATGAAGTGATTCTCTGGTGGGTAATACAAACAAAATCGGGATTTCATCTCTCCTCTGAATTTCAGTTTTTCTCCTTCTTTGCACAGAGATAAATCACAGTAACACAGAATTTTGAAACAAGGTGTAGGGTTTGGCAGAGAAGTGGGGGAGTTAGGGATAAAAGCTTGAAAACATTCAGATCATTTAAAGACAGATTTGATAATATCCTATTCCTTACAGATTTTCAGAGACCAGGAAAAAGATTCAAATTTAAAGTTCTTTATTTTTATTCACCTTGTTTCAAAGTGGTATTTGATGTTCATACAGTTTATTGTATGTTGTGTTACATTATTACCATTTTTTAATAATGAAAAGTTTCTAGGGTTTTGAAACAAGATTTCAGAATTGTTGCTAAATGTAAATTTAACTTTTTATTTTTAGAGACAAAATACATTTTAAACCCTCAGACATTTCTACAGAAAGGAAACTATTTTCAGTCTACCTTTAATTTCCTCATAAAATAAATGGTTTTGAATTTTAAAAAACTGACGCTACTGGACCATCAAAAGAAATGTCAGTCAAGAATATTACATCATTTTTTAATGTAGTCTTAGTTTAAAGATCAAAATACCCTTAGTTTCTTTAAATACACATAAAAAATATTGGGGCTTTATGTGTTTAGAATGTGAATAGATTTATAAAACAAAGTAATAGTATCTGCTGGCTTAAAGGTTGAGGCATACTATGAATTACTGTAAAACAATTGTTTAAAGAGCAGAAAACTACTTATACAGCATCATCAACTGGGGGAAAAAAACACCCATGCATTGTTTGGGTGGTGGGTTTTTATTACCTATAAAAGTATCTAAAGCATCACAAAAATACCTTTATTGAGTACAATTAATAAATAATCATTCAATTATCACCATTATCAAGGTATTCGGCATCTTTATGGGTCTTTTACATGTTGACAGAATTTAGTCCAAATGCAGAGATCCAAGAAAATACGTGACAGAAATGCTAACACACAGAAACATTATGTTGTGGGTGACACAATCAAATCAGCAAACTTTTCCTACTGACTAGGAAAAAAACTATGGGTTTTTGCTTTGGGTTTTGCTGAGACTGTTTTGGGTTGTTGTTATTTAATATAGTGGATTAGCAAACTCCAGATACCCATATAAAACATGCAGATGATTTAAAGCCAAGATTGGTCTCTAAACTGTGTTCTGCAACACATTAAAATTAACACTTACGTTACAAATGGATGCTGGATTAATTGAAGTGACTTCTTTTTAATTCCTACCTACTCTGAACAGACTTGTTCTTGGACGTGGGAATGATCAATAGCCTACGTACACACACACACACCAAAAAAAAAAGGTGTTTCAAGATCAATAATTAAGCCATCCTGAAGCCCCAGAGGAAGGTAGGACAA
>NW_010123687.1:0-28952 GCF_000699245.1 Pterocles gutturalis
AGGATCCAGCTTTGAGCACAGGCAGTTGGGTTGAGTGTAAATAGCTCCCTGGACACGTGCAAGGGAGAACTCTACATGTGGTGGGGAAGTGCAGAGGAGAGAAGATGCTGAGCTGGGTTATTTATTGTCTTCAGGCAAGCCCCCTCTGGGGTGAAGAGCAAAAATCAAAAATGTGCTTGTAAAATGTCTATAAAATTAGCGCTCTGTTCTTTGCCCAAGTCCAACAGGATCTCAGCTGTTGAAGTTATACCCCTGCAAATTGCTTTGAACTTCCAAGAGGTTCAGTCCCCATCCCGTCTCCCTTCATCGATCTCTTCCAAGATCATCCCGGTGCCAATTACTACCTTAGGGATGTTGTCACCGGATTGCTGCTGTGGTTGGCAAACATTCAAAGCCTTCTGCCGCCATAAGCAAATATTGACTGTGCTGAAGGATTTCTGGTGGCAATCATCCATGTCCTGTTTGATTGCTGGATGTGTCAAGCTTGTCTCTTCAAGTTCAGGGAAGGAGTTTAAAGACCACGACAGAATTCTCCTTTCTTATAATTCCTGAGTATCAGAGCAGCTGTCATTCTGCCCAGAGCTCCCAGAAGAATGACACTGTCTTTAAAAAACAGGAATTTCGTGAAAAGTTTGTCCTCCCTGCAGCTGCCCCAGCCCAGGGGCAGGATGGTTCGCTTTCCATTTTCCCTTTTCTGGCCAAAGAGCTGCGAAAGTTAGAACTAAACTAGTTGTGGAGTGAGCGATGACCTGATGGCCTGTCCTGTTTGTTTTGGGTGCTTTGAGCAGTGGTTGAAGAGCTGAGCTAGCTCCACGTGTCTCATTGAGTGCCAGCTAGCTGCGTTCTCTCCATGGGGATGCAGAGGGAGGTGGAAAAAGATGAGTTATGGGTGAAACTAATCTTCTGGCTTGCATCCTTTCAGTCTGGACACCACGTGATAGGTGGGACTATGGAGCAGGAGCAGTTCATGAAGGACACAGGAGTGTTCTTGACGTACGATCCACTGTTAAGATATCCCAGCAATCATCCTTAAGGATGTTAAATTATAACGAACACAATCAAAGACAAATGACAAGAAGTCTAGGGACCAAGTTCCACTACCCCAAAGCAACAGGACTCTGTTCCCCCTTGTATTTTTAGAGCAGGATGCTTTCGCCTGGAGGAAGGGAGGCTGCAACCAGTCTAAGGATGCATGCAAGACCCATGAACTCCTGTTGCTCAAGAGGATGCTTTTTTTTTTTAAGCTGGTTGTTAAAGACAGACCAATAACAACACATTTAGATGTCTGTTTCTCCAGCTGCTGGAGCTATCTGTGAACTTTGCATTTCTCTGATAAACTCTAGACACTGTAGTCGATTATTAACCAAGTCTTGGCCTGTTCAAAGTAGCCTCGTAGCATAGGAGGTTAATACAAAGCCAGCAACACGTGCTCTACTGTGCATGTAGAGGGAAAGGAACTAATGTGCTTTGGTGGGAAAAGTCTGTTCTGTTCAGTGTGTTCAAAAGCACAAATCAGAGGATGGACCTGTTCTCTGCAAACGTGCCCTGAGCAAGCTGGTCCGTGCAAGGTAGGACAGCGAGCAGCACCTTGGCCCCAGGGCAGGTATGTGATTTGTGGCTGCCAGAGGGTTAATGCTGTTCAGTTTTATCGCTGCAGCCCCGTGGCAAAACCCCTCTGTTGGCAGGGCTGCTCCCCCAGAACGCCCGTTTTTCCGTTTTTCCCTGGAATGCGGCAGTTGCCAGGCAGCATCTGCACGAAGGAGCAGCAGCTCTATTGCTGGAGACATCATGTGCACCTAGCTGGGGAAATCAGCTCGTTTAGCAACTTCTGCGATAAGCCTGCTCCTTCCAGTGTGACAGATAAGCCTGTTTTCCGCCGTAGCTAGGCAGCACCTCTGCTTTGAGTCAGGATCTGGCAAAAGAACGTCTGATCTAGCAGCGACAGCCTTGACCAAGGAGGAGAGGAGACCCGAGGCGGTGGCGTGGAGTAAGGGAACGGTCAGCACCGTACTGGGGCTGGTGGAGCTTGGCGGTGATTGGGTGTTTTCTGAAAAATCAGTAAAGGTTTTTCTGTGCAGGGCGTTTCCATCCCTGTTTTGGCTATAAAAGCCTGGACTCGGCGTTTGTGACTCAAACACCAAAATGAAGTTGAAAAGAGAGAAGCAGGAGAGCTCTGACCATAGAGGTTCAAAGGGGGTAAGTATGCCGGAGTCCCTCCAGCTTCAGCCTGATGCAGAGGAAGGTTTTTGAGAGCTGCAGGTAGCTGGAGAGGAGGGAGAAGACTGAGATCTTCTGGGCTGACATCCATGGCTGATCTCCCAGGGAGAGCAGGGATGTGTGTTCTTGAACCCAGTTTACATCTGCAGCGTTGCGCTGAGGCTCCTGATTTTCTCTTTGCCTGCAGCTGACCCACTGTGTCACTTGTGGGTGACTTTCCCCTTCTCTGTGTGAGTCTTTTCTTCCCTACTTTCTCACCAGTTTTAGGCTGCACGTGCTTCTGGCTGGGGGCTGCCTTTCGGAGCAGCTTTTTTCTGGGGTTGTGCACAATGCAATGCTTGTGTACCTCTGGGTTTTCCTAAAAGGGCTGAATGTGGAGAGCTGACCCCCGTGGCTCTTTGGAGCTCCTGGGGTTTGTTTAATGAGAGCAAGGCAGCTGGCTTTTCGTCACCGATGGGGGAATGTCCACGCTCCTAGAGAATGGAGCTGGAAGCATCAGCTTCCTCCCGATCTTCATTCCAAGATCAACTTGGATTTTGCTCTCCTGCGGTGCCTGAAGCTCTGCAGATCTGTGTAGGTGAGCTGCTGGAGCTTCTGAGGAGTAGAAGGTGGACCAGCAGCTGTTGGGACAAATGTGCAATTGGGGAAAGGACAGATCCTGCATGTGGGACCTGAGTTGAGTGCTGGGACATTAAACCTTGCAGACATTCATGATGGTGACAGAGAATGAGATGTCTGAATGAAAAATTAGTTTATTGATGTAGCAGCAGTGAGATATATTAGTGAGCTATTAAAAAAAAAAAACAAAAAAAAACCAAAAAACCCAAACCAGAACAGCTCAGTCAACACAGCAGGGCCAGCCTGAGGACTGAATAGCAACTAAATTGTTATGAAAAGCAAGTTGCTTGTAACCCTGAGGTCGCTATACCCACAAACCGTGGCTGGATCCTACTCCAGATGACAACTTCACCCTTCTGTGTAACTGCAAAGTGCTGCTCTTATTCCCTGCAACCAAGCCCTCCCTGAGCTGCTTGGATAAGTTCTAATTGACTTCAGCAGCAATGTGACTAGATCCATAAACAGCTTGATCCCGAAACGTGGGAGGCAGAGTAAGCCAGCCTGTGAAAGCAGAACAAATGAACAGGAAAGGGATTTTTGCCACTTTGTGCAAAATATATTTTTTTTTTAAAGCTTTCCTGTGCCAATATCCTGGGTTATTTCACTAACCAATTTGCATGTTGGAAAAAGAATAATTGCAAACAACTTTTTTTTCCCCCCTGTGGGATGATATTTTAAGAATGGTAACTTAGTTATTCATCATCCAAACCATCCATCAATACCAGGAAAGAGTAGAATGAATTACTGCTAATGACTATGTGCAAATCAAGCAGAACAGAATGAGTTATAATGCAAACAACCCTTTGAGCTTGCTTTATACAGTAACACCAAAACACCCAAGGCAAGCCTTAAAGTATTTGTTTTTACTAAATGCCACTTATGCCTGGAAGCCAAGCCTGCCTCTAAAGTGGGTTTTTTGTGTTTTCTTTCCCCTCTGCAGGTAATGACGCTTTCGCTCGCACTGGTAGCACTGATATCTGCATTTGGATCTTCTTTCCAGTACGGCTACAACGTGTCTGTGATCAATTCTCCAGCCCCAGTAGGTTGGACTGTGGAGTGGACCATGACCTGGCCCTGGGTTTACAAACAGAATACGGCAGGAGGGTGACAGCAGATACGGGTGCTTGGGCGGAGATGCCTGTAATTCTCTGTGCTTTGAGTCACCGGGCACCTGGGGGTTCCCCGGGATAGAAGAGGGGCTGTTAAGGTGTGTAACGCAGAGATGGGGCGTGAGGAATGCCTCCCCTTCTGGAAAGCAGGCACGTCCTGTAAGGCAGGATAACTTTAGTCGCAGTTATCCACCCCAGGGTTCTCCATCCCTCTCTTGCGTTCATTTTCCAACCTAGTCATTCTGGTTTTTATCAAGACATTTGTTTCAAGCTTTATGGCATTTGTTGTTAACCAGCTTTTACAGCATGAAAACCTGACTGACGGTGCTAAACGTGTTCTGTGTTTCATTCCAGTACATGCAAGAGTTTTACAACCAAACCTACCTCGACAGGCATGGAGTGCCTATGGACAGCGGCTTCCAGACATTTCTCTGGTCTCTTACTGTGTCCATGTTCCCTCTGGGTGGTTTTTTTGGGTCCCTCATCGTGTGGCCTATGGTCAACAACTGCGGCCGGTATGTTTGACATCCTTCACTAGCAGTTAGCGGGGTTCAGAGGAGACTCGCCTCAGCGGTCGCTCCGGTTTGCCGAGCCCAGCGGGAGCGTGCCTGTGTCTCGCACACCTTGATCGTCAGATAGACGGGCGGGGGGTTAGCTGCTGGACTCAGCAGAGTACGTGTTGTCTCGCACGTGCAGAAGAACTTATATGGTATCAATATGGTCAAGGCCAGGCTGTGTGCTGAGCGCTGAGCCAGGCAGAGGGCAATGGTAAAAGTTCTGGGCTGGGAGCTGAGATTAGGACCAACTTGTGCTGCTTGGCTTTCCTGAGCGGTTCTTTCCAGAAGCCGTCATTCCCTGCAGGAAAAAGGGGACAATCGCCTTTTTCTCTTTGGGATGGGGATTCATTTGAGTTTTGGACAGTATAAAACCGAAAGGAATCTATCTGCTACTGGGGCCTTAGAAAAAATAAAATGAACCTGTTTCCTTCTCGGTTACTTTGCAGAAAGGGCACTTTGCTGATAAATAACATCTTGTCCATTACTGGTGCAATCCTTATGAGCACCTCAGAGCTAGCAAAATCCTTTGAAGTAATCATCCTTGCACGTGTTCTCATGGGAATCTACGCCGGTAAGTGAGAGGCTGGGTGGTAAAGGGAGAGCAGTAAATATGATCTTGGCTATGAGAAGGGTTTTTATTCTCACAACAGCTGGTTTCACAGGTAGCCCATTTTAGCCCTGCCTCTGTAACAATGCTGTAGTTGCTTGAATAACAGTTGGCATCTGCATGTTGCAGAGGTCCTAAAGATCTCTAGAGAACAATGGCAGTGAGACAGGAATTTCAGATGTGCAGAGGAGATGTGCTCTAGGTGCAGCCATCATTTGCAATGAGCATCTGCCAGGCACTGGAGCTCCCACTGCCGGGGAAAAGGGCTGATAAGAATCTGTTTTCCCAGACATCTTAAAGCAGGTAGCCTTTTGCTTTTTGACATAATCAGAAACAGAATAGTCCTAACTCAAAGTCATTGGAGACAATGCCAGATCTGATAATCCAGTCCTGGAACTGACTGGTCTTCCTGCAGGGGGAAAAGAAATGTTAAAAGGGAGAGTGAAGGGTCCAGAGACACCGGATTTACCACAGAGATAGTGGGAAGCTGAGGAGAGTGCTCCAAGGTTAATTAGTGACTTGGGATATCCTGTAAAGATCAAATGAGAAAACAAGAACCTGACAGAGGAAAACAGCCTGGTCTGTGACATGCAGCAATTGCAGCTGGTGAGCTACAGCAGGAAACCGGGCTGGTCCAAGGGCTTTGCTTTGGCTTTGGGCTCTCCTAAGCCTGGCAGCTGCTCTCAGCATTGGTTCTCTGAATAAATCCCAAGGCAGCTCTTAAGTGTGATCCCTCTTTCTAGTTATTTATGGCTGGCTGTCCTGACTTGCTGTTCACAGCCCTCGCTGGAGCCGGGGAGGTGGTGTCTGGGGTGGGAGGGATGGTGCTGAGCTGAGCCCAGCCAGCGCCTTGGGTCTGCGGGGACCCAGCCATCCCCTGCCCCGCTGCTGGTGGCACTGGTGACAGCCCTGTAGTGACAGGGCTTCATCAGCAAAGGTGTGAACAGTTAGAAAGCCGCTGTTCCTCGAACACGGTAGTGCAGGAGTCAGTGCTAGTGTGTCTTAACTGAGGCAATTAAAAGGCTGGTTATAGTGAGAACTGAAAACACACCTCCCGAGTTTAGTTTTATAACTAAACTAAAGTTTTAGTTTTCTAGTTGCTTTAATATTTGTTTCCCTGGCTTTTGGCTTTCAGATAACAGCTTGATCACCTTTGTAACTCAGCCCCCCAAGGCTAGGAACTTGAGAAACGTAAGATAAGAGTCTCGTGTGGTCATTTGACTCCAGGAATTTGGGGTTTGTGTGTCAGGAGTTACAGTGTGAGGATGGGAGCTGGCAGCTCCCTGGGGTTACAGTGGGTAACCACGCAATGTTCCTCAAAATAACCTGTGTCCTTAGTGTCCTGTTAGGTAGAAATATCTGCTCCAGTGTGCTACCTGTAAGAGATCTCAAACCAGCAAAGCTCTCTGCAAAATGTTACTGAGCGATTAAATGAGTCATCAATTTTTAAAAGCCAGCAAGAAGTCACATCCCTCCACCCTCACATCAGGTTGTTTGGATACTGATTTCTTTCTGATTTTCTGAGAGGGAGCGGGACAAACGTCTTGCTCCTGGAGAAGCCAGACTCCTGGGCCTTTGAGAGCACCAGATGCAGTGATGGATTTTGTGCCTCCCCCTTACTGAATGACCCCATGCCATGTGGTTTTTTTGTCCCATCTTTCACTGAAGAGTGAGGAAAACATTCCCACTTTATTCACTGGCCAGGAGATGATGTTAAATCTTCAGCTGGAGCAGAAGGGTCTGAGTGTGAGGTTTCCATATGTTCTGTGATCCAGCAGGGATCACTTTGGTCTCCCATGGGAAGAGGCATCTTCCTGAAGATGGTGAGTGTGCTGATGTCAGGCAGCTGCATGTCTAACGTTCTTCTCTAACTACTAGGTCTGGCCTCCAATGTGGTTCCCATGTTCCTTGGAGAAATGGCCCCCAAGAATCTGCGAGGCGCTATAGGGGTGGTGCCCCAGCTCTTCATCACCATTGGGATCCTCGTAGCTCAGTTGCTTGGTCTCAGCTTCATCCTTGGGAATGACTCGGGTAAAGCCCTGCCTCGGGACCTTTTCTGTGTGCTCTGCTGGGGACAGATTTCTCACAGTTGTCATCTTGTCTCTCTCGTTGCAGGCTGGCCTGTGCTGCTGGGGCTCACGGGGATCCCGTCGCTGATTCAGCTCGTTATATTGCCCTGCTTCCCCGAGAGTCCCAGGTATCTGCTGATACAAAAGGGCAAGGAAGAGGAAGCACGAAAAGGTACGGTATGGTCCTTTAATGAAAGGGGAGGTAGAATGGGATAGATCTGACCATGGGACGTGACTGACAGCAACCAACAGTGAAGCAAGCGAGCGTGAAATTCCTCATTAATGTGTTGCTGGTGGATGGAATTCCTGCAGCATTGCTCCTTTCTCTGCACGTGTGAATCCCTGACTTCCCACCATGGCAACACTGTTGGCCATGGTTTATGCATTGGTCTGTCTTGGTCTGAAGCAGGAGAGCTCATTGTAGACCTGCTCTCTGGGATCCGTAACTCACCTTCCTCTCCCAACCAGCTCTGCGGAGGCTGAGAGGCTGGGATGATGTGAATGATGAGATAGAAGAGATGCGCCGAGAAGACCAGTCCGAAAAGGAAGAAGGCCAATTCTCTGTTCTCAGCCTGTGCACCTTCAAAGGCTTGCGATGGCAGCTCATCTCTATTATAGTCATGATGATGGGCCAGCAGCTCTCTGGGATTAATGCGGTGAGTGGGAAAGGCCAGTGGGGTGAAGAATGAAGGGATGGACTTCAGTGGATGGTGCGGAGCAGTGCTGACACAGGAGCTGTGACCTAGGACATAGGAGTACCCCTTCTTCAGGGACACTGGTTCTGCATCACAGTGTGGTGGGCTGACCCTGGCCAGTACCAAATCCAGTTCACACATGGCACAGATACAAACTGTCCTGTTAAGGATGGTTTGGATGGTTTTAAAGTGTTTGTGCCTGGATCCAAACACCAATGTCTCCAGAAATCAAATAATTCAGTTCTCAGGTTTCTCTGTACCAGTTCCAGCATGTAAAAGCAGACAAAATGGGTTTTCTGTGTTCTGCCTTCGGCCACGTATAAACACTGCTGTGGTTTTGTTGCAGGTCTTCTACTACGCAGACAGAATCTTCCAGTCGGCTGGTGTGCAGGAAAACAACGTTCAGTTCGTCACTGTCTCCATAGGTGCCATCAACGTTGTCATGACTTTGGTTGCTGTGAGTTTCTGTTTGAGTTCTAGCTTGTCTGTTCTCCCTGGTCTGTCTCTGTTTCTGTTGGGTTATGTCATCTCTACACTGTGAGGTGCTTTGCATGATACGTGCCCTGCAGCGTCCCTTGGTTGCAGGCAGCTCTGTTAACCAAAGTGACTAATCATGCTGATTTCTCACATCTCCAAAGTGTTCAGTCTCCAGTCTCTAGGCTGTCCTTTTGCTGGCCAGGGTTACCACTCTGGGTTTTCACTCAGTTCTTGCTGGGACTGGGTACTGAAGAATGGCTTTGTCTACTCTCTGTGTTCTTGATACATTTTTGCAGTTCCTGGGTGACTTCATACCCATGATCCATCATCAAATTTCATTGAGTTTCTTAAAAGACAAAGACTACCTTAATAAATTTGTTCTGGAATAAGAAGTGCTGTGCCCCAGGTTTCTGGTCTCACCCTCTTCTTTCTCTTTCAGGTTTTCATTGTGGAATCCCTGGGGAGGAGAATCCTTCTCCTTGCTGGCTTTGGGTTGTGCTGTGTCTCCTGTGCAGTGTTGACTTTGGCTCTCAATCTCCAGGTGGGTAGTTGAGTGGCTCAGGTGATCCTACCCCTGCGTTTCTGGACCTTCCAGGGAGCAGGCCATGGGTGTGTTTTGAAGTTGCTTCTCCACCCTGGGAGGGACAGTATGGAAGGTCTCTGTACTTGTATATCTACCTAAAGTAAACCCAGGACAAGCTGTGGTCCTGCCTGTCTGAATATGACTTCCAGTACTCATGTTCATAATACCTGTTACATCCATTTGTTGGAAGGGAGGATCATACCCACACTATGGTTTTTGTGGCTGATTATGGACGTAGCTGGCAATGGAGGGTGACACTGGCTTTAGAACACCTTCAGGTCTCACTGCAAATAGTGCCTTGAATGGGTTGGTGACTGTCAGATAGGAACCACATCCAAGCTGTGATCCAATTCTTCACAGACCACAGTCCCGTCGATGTCGTACCTCAGCATCACGTGTGTCATTGTGTACATCATTGGACACGCTATTGGAGCCAGTAAGTATGCATGGTTTAGTCCAGTCTCCTCCACAAGCTGAGTAAAGCCAAGTGTTAAAGATGATCTTTAAGGTCCCTTCCAACCCAAACCATTCCACGATTCTACAATCAACCTTATTTCACAACTTGTGCTGGAGATGGCTTCATGGTTAAGGTGCAGCCATAGGAGAGAAGAGGTTGATTGCTGTTTGTGAGCTTAGGAAAGTCATTTAGTTGCCCTGTTTTTTTAATTTAATCCATTATTTGCTTTATTGGATGTTTCTAAACAGTGGTGGTTTAGAAACCATTGTCTGCCACTGAAATGAACAGTGTAATCTCAGAATTCAGAGTGCCTTTGGGATTTCAAAATATGCAACTACCTTCCAGGTCCCATTCCCTCCGTGATGATCACGGAGATGTTCCTGCAGTCATCCCGGCCCGCGGCGTTCATGGTGGGTGGGTCTGTGCACTGGCTATGCAACTTCACTGTGGGCCTTGTGTTCCTCTACATGGAGGTAAGATACGATCACACCACAGGGCAAGACTTCAGCTTAAAATTAGTATCTTCACCCCTGTGTTCTTACAGAGAGCCCTTTTAACCCCGAGAGCCATAAAAGCCCAGGTTAGTTCCCAGTACCTGTATGCAGGATTATCTATTAAGGCCAAGAAAGTGATGTTAATCAGCATTTTTTTATCACCTCTGTCTCTTGCACATGCTTTAAAAGAAGGCAGTTATTTTTCCAGATGAATGTCTGATTCTGAGTTCAGGAGCACGGAAAAGATTGCAAATTCCCCATCTTTCATTTTAGCCACTCTTAGCTTTTGATCTCCAGGTCACCAGTTCAACCTGATCCCCAACGGCAGTGCCCCATAAATTGCTGCAGTTGCTGATTTTAGCCTGTGCAAAGGGAGCTGGTGAGTTTAGTTTGATTTATGTAACAGACTCTCACCTCCTTTTCCAGTAAATGTTTGGTGGTTTACAGTAAATCCATGGTGGTGATATGAGATGACGGAATCTAGAACCACCCCTAACTTTTAGTCGTTCAACTTAAAATACGTGCACATCACCGTGGCTGCTTTTTTTGATAGGTGTTGCCAGGTTCAGTGTGTCCAAATCATGGCATGTACCCAACTGGAGTATTTGTCTGATCCCTGCTCTGTCTTCTTTCATTGCTCTAGGCTGGGCTGGGGCCCTACAGCTTCCTCATCTTCTGTGCCATCTGCCTTGCCACCATGGTTTACGTCTTCTTTATTGTTCCTGAGACAAAGAACAAAACCTTCATGGAAATCAACAAGATCATGGCCAAGAGGAACAAGGTGGAGATTCGGGAAGACAAAGAGGAGCTCAAGAATGTCGAACCTGTCCCAGGTGGGCAGGCAGAGAAGAAAGAAAACTTCAGCACTAAGCTGTGACCCAGGCCAGTGTTTGGCCTGGCCCAGATATTTTTCAGGATCTGTTAAAAACATCTATTCATGGATTGATACTGATCTTCACTCAGATCTTCTGCAAACTTCCCACAGCAGGAGTTTCCAAATAAGCCATTGTGTCTTGAGAGTGTTCTGGTGTGAGTGATTGTCAGGACCGTTCCACTTCACTGGGATAGCCACTGCCAAGACAAATTAACCATTCGTGGTATTTGTCACAGGGAAAGGGCAAGATCCTCAGCTAGCTCTGATTGTGATCAAGTAACCCACGTCCTAAGGTGATGTATGTCCCTGATGTCCTGACTGACACATCTCAGGTGACACAAGCCAGTGCTTGGGCTGGGTTTTGGTCAGTCATGTGCAAGGAGTGCACCGTATTCCTCTGAGGAACTGTGTGTTTGGAGGTCCAGCATGAGTGGTGGCCTTTGGTGCCCTGGAGTGGAGAGTGTCGGGTTGTTCTGAGGTACTGTGTAGATGGGCTGATAATGGTGTTTATCCCATCAACTCTTGGCCTTCCTTTGTGTGCTTCAAAGGACCAGCTAACCTGGAAATGCAATCACCATGGTCTCACCCTGCTCACCCAACTCTCCTTCAAATCAAACCTAGTCCTCAACTGTTGCTGATGAGTCCTTCCCAAGCCTTATTGTTGAGGTTAGGAGTCACCCATCTGGCTGATGCATATTCACAGCCAATTTGTACCCATTGCCTTGTAGCCTTTGAGGTATTTAGCTCATTTCACTCCCTAGGGTTTACCCTTCAGTTGTCAGACCAACTCTTAATAATCCCATATCCCTGCTCTGTAGGTATGAGCCAGTTGGAGCTCGTCCATCCCCCAGAGATACATGGTATTGAACCCAGGAAGAACCTCCCTGCTGCATTGTAGGAGTCAAATTCAGGTTGATTCCAGTGCGATGAGCCAGAGATTGGAGCCTGTGTTTACAAACTTGTCCAAACTTGTCTTTAGCTTCTCACATTGAGTTGCTTAAACTTAGTTTTTTGAAATAACTTGAAACCACTTGAAAAAGACTTCAGATGGTTTAGAGCTTGGTTCTTCTGTTGTCCAAAAAGTCCTATTCATCACCTGACGTGCAGTTAACCTATCTCACGTGTCAAGTTTAGACATGGATTTTATTTCAGGGTTGTGCAAGGCTGGGTGCTTGGTGGGCTTCCACAAATCAAGCACCCCAACCGGAATCTCTGCAGTGAATTTATTACAAAAAACTGCAAGTTAATTATATGCTAAGTACTTCCCTTTACAAGTGATTGGATAGTGATTTACATATTATTTTAATAAACTTACCTGTGGTTGCATCATGCAATCTTGCTACTGTGGCTATTCAGTGAGTAAGGGTCTGCTCCTGGAGGTGGGTACCCTTTTGTCTAGAGGTGTGTTTTGCTATGTATAGTAGCATATCATGAGATAGTCCACCGAAGGACAGTTCAGCCTTAACTTTCTTTGCCAATCTCTTTGTCAATTATTAATGACATGACTTGATAAATACAGTCTTCTAAAGTCCATATGTCGAGGTGGTTCCTTAAAGTAATGCTTTGCTCTTTTAATTTCTACTAGCCTAGTTTTTCTTATTATCTTAGTATCTAATTGCTAGGAACAGCACACAACACTCTGACCAAAGGGTGGGTCCTTGGCATGTAGGAAGATCTGCGTATGGGGACGCAAGTCAAACCCCTGGGAGGGATGTGACAATACGAAGAGTTGGACTGTGCCAAGCTCCGCTCTATTCTTTGCCTCTGTCCCACTGATGGAGGCTTTCCTCCCATGTACCCACTTGGAAAAATGACCTGGAGCACTAGCAGGTGCATTGAGCCTATACAAAGCAGGAGGAGAAACAAGCAAATAATCTAAGTTTTCCTTGGTTTCCCCAGCAAGCAGTTTGGATTCTTCTGCTGCCTTAAAAAAAAAAAAGTTGTGGGTCACTGACAGCTGGTGTCAGGCTCCAGAACCACCCCCCCAAAGAGGGTCATGGAGGTTTCTCCCCATGCAATGATATCTCCCTTCAGTTGTCCTGGTTTGCACAGTGCAAGTGCCCGAACTTCTGCAGGACTGAGAACTTGGCTCCACAGGTTCACCTGGGTCATCCACCCTGCAAAACCATTGGAGAATGTCCCAAGAAGAGTGTCTCTGTCTTTCCCAAGGACAAGTGTCCCTCCAGCCTGGCTCACGTAACCCTTCTGGATACTCTTGGCTTTCCCAGCTGCTCCATTGAGCCATAGATTTGCCATTCCAGCCTGGGAGGCCCATGCCATGCAGTAGTGTAGCCAATCTTTTGCCTTGTGGTAGAGGGGGAAGCTGATGAAGTGGCCTCCTATCCACAATCCCACCTCTGTGCCCACCGTCACCACCAGCTCGTTATCCCTCTCCTGGGTGGCGTAGGAAAGAACCGTCTGGCTGCCGGCGTGCTGGGCTTTTGTCCAGAAACACAAGGTGAAGGCTTGGAGAGACATATCATGGAGGGGATGGACATTCACAAAACTCTCAATGTTCTCCACAGGGAAGTAGAAAGCTGGAAAAGTGTGGGATTTTGTACCTGAAATAACCAAAAAGGCAGCGGTTACATTTCCTGCTGTGCTTCTAAATCAGCCCAAATCCTGAAGAATACCCCCATGGGAATGGGTAGGGCTGGGGCAGTCCCAGCTGGCTTGAGCCACGGTTACTGGCGTGTGTCGTGCCGACAGGGAAGGGGCTTGGCATGATGAAAAGCTTGGCTCCCTCACCCAGTGGTTTGGGTAAAATCACTTCTTTTCCCTTTTTTTCTCTTTTCTCATCTTGTATAAAATAGAGATGATCATGGAATCATAGAATCATTAGGGTTGGAAAAGACCTCAAGGATCATCAAGTGATCAGTAGTTATCCTAGGGGAACTGTGGGCTTAAATCCCTCACTGTTTGTAAAAATGTCCTTAGGTGTTGCAGGAGAAAGCTGCAGTTGCTGTAGTTGAAGAATTTCCATCAGCAGGTCTAGATATGGGATAAAATTCTACCTGCACGTATCAGTGCCAAACCTGTTAATGATTTAGGCCATCAAGGACAGCAGGGCGTGGGCTCTTCGTCCTTGGAAGGTAAGCTGGACCCGAGCAGCCGTGTGTTTCTTACCTACATGACTCACTCCGTTCAGCAGCTCTCTCTTCATGTCTTGGAGCTGCATCTGGATTTGTTCCAGCCTGAGGTTGAATTCTTCTGGATGGCATTGTTCTAGAGCAATCAGACAGTAGAATTTACAGAAGGCCAGGACCTGCACATGGTAGATTTTCTCCTTTCTAGTTTGTAGAAGGTGTGGGGAAAGCATTTGGTTTAAAATGCAGCGGTGCCTGGCTCATCAGCCACACCAGGGCTGTTCCTACAGCGGTTCCTGCACCGCACCCGTAAGGATCAGACCCACCTGAACCCAGAATTCTGGTGTGTGCCATGTAGCATCCCTTATCTTGGGAGATCCATGTGACACCACTGCCATCAAAACAGGGGCTGGCACACCGCCTACAGCCAGCACCACACTGTTAGAAGCAAGACGTGTTGGCAGCGGACAAAGAGGCACACGGGCCATCTCCACCCCTGCTGCTGGGAAAGGTGATCACCATGCCTAGCTTCAGGGATTTACAACTCCTTCCATGGGGGTTTCTTGTTCCTTCTGGGGGAAAGGTGGGTCCTGCCTGCTGCCCCCTTTACCTTGGGTGAGTTGGGCTCTGAAGGACGACTCCACCACCCGCCCGTTGAGGGGCTGAGCGTGCCGGTAGTCATTGCGCAGCGTCCTGTTGTGCCAGTCCAGCAAGGTGTTCTCCAGGAGGCTGATCTGTGAGCAACGCAGGCTTGTTACGGAGGGCAAGGGGGACAATGGTTCTGCCTACAAGGGCAGAGCAGATTGTGTAGCTTGGGATTAAACCCAGCAATTTGTTATAGAGGAACCCATGGAGTCTCTCACTGAGTATTAATGAAGGAAAGGAATAAACATGAGTGTTCTTATCAGCTCATTCACAATAAAAATATTTTGCCTGAATTGCTCTGTAATTAGTTTAATGTTATGAATGGCTTTGCCATGTTTTTGGCAGTTTTGGGGGGCTTTCTTGCAGTAATTTTTGCTTTGTTGATTCTGACTGATCTTTGCCTTTTTGTAGAGCTTCAGTATGGTTGAGTTTAACTGAGCAGAGAGCTTTCTTATCGCTCACCAGACCCTGGGTAACCTACCCCTTGCTGTGGTGCAGCATCATGGTGTCACTACAGCCACCTGCCATTGCAGTTGCGTAAAGCCTACCCCAAAAACCTTTGGTGAGAAATGCCCCGTTAGCTCCTGCCAAGCTGGTCCGACGGTCACTGGAGAATGGAAAAGGAAACTTGTGTTTCCTTTTCAGCAATGGCTCACCTGCGTGTGCGAGAGGACAATGGGAGAACGGAAGATGGTCCAGATGATGCTCTCGGAGCAGGGCGGGGTTGTGAGCGAGCCCTGGTACCTGTAGAAGTGTGAGAGGTTTTCTGGCAGCATGGCTTGGATATCCAGAGAGCTGAGCTTTGTGGATTGGCCTCAAAAGGAAACAGAGAGGCGGTATTGCCGATGATCTGTTCCCAGAACCAGTGCGTACGTACAGGCGTTGAGAATATCAGGGATGGAGAAAGGCGTTCCCAGGTCTTACCTGCAAACCTGATTTTTGCCAGTTTGGAAATGAATTCACTGTAGTAAGTATTCTCAAAGTGCCCATCCTAAACACAGCACAGAAACTTGAACACAAGGTTAGTGACCTGCCTGTCTTTCTATTCTACTGATCAGCGTGGGGGACTAATTGATGAATTGGGAGACAAAGAGAACAAATATTATCACAGATCTCTTGACAGGCTGGACAATCCTAGGCCTGATAAGGTATGTCGGGTATTATAGTGAACTACAAGGATCCTTTCTCACCACTTCTCAATCCACATAGAATTAAGTGTTCCCATTTTCAAATCAGAGAGAGGAATTGAGGTACAGCAGGGAAAACCCAGCTGCCACACCTGAGAATCCCTCTCTTCTTTTTATGGGGGAAATTCTTCTTGGGCTCCCAAGTTGCATTGCCTGGTATTGTGTGACCCTCAGATGGGATAAGGGAAGAAGAGTCCTGCTGCAGCCCAGCTTCCCCAAACTGGTGCCAGACATCATTTCTTAGGATAGACATGCAAACCTAGTACAGGCTGCTTGTGTCTGGACTGCTATTAGAATAAATGGTGATCATGGGCTGGCTTTGCTCAGCAGCCTGGTCATCAAACCTACCGCATACAGGAAGGCAAGCACAGCCAGTCCATTCGGTTTGTCTTTGGCTTCTTCAAAGCTTGAGTAGTCAGCAGAGTTGTAATGGACAATGTGCAGCTGGCAGAAGAAAGAGAGGAGTGATAAATGGCTTCCTCGGGGCTTTAATGGACCCAGTGCAGGCTGGAGGGAGAACCAAGTCCTGCTGCTTGTGCCTCACAGCACGGACAAATAGACCTTTAGTTCAATAGGTTTGTGATTAATATGGAAGAAAACTCAATCTTCGATATTAATGCTATCATAGTGGCTTTTTTTAGAGCTTTCTGTGCCAGCATCCTCAGGCTCAGCCCCTCCACTGCACCAACCCCTGCGCTTGCAGGATGCTGTTCCTCCCCTTTGCGTTGCCTCCCGCAGGCTTTGGCTGCAGCTTCCCTTTTCCCCAGACTTGCGATGCACCCTCCCTCCAGCCCCCCCCGTTCACAGGTACCTCTGCAAAGTATCTCATCCCGTCCAGGGTGTGTTCGGAGCCGCTGGTCTCCAGGTCCAGGCCCCCCCAGTGCAGGTGCATCTGTACGGCGGGGGAGGGACCTGGGAGCCCTCCGGAGATGTGCATGGTGGGTGGCAAATCGATCTGAACTGGGAAAACAGGGTTGGAGACAGCAATGGGTGCAGCCATGCCTATTCTTGTTCTATTAGAGTGCTTTGTGCCAGTTCCACCCTCTCTGGAATAAACTGGCACGGTCACGGTCAGGGCACTAACCCCAATACACAAGGAAAACCACTGGAGCTTAAAGATAGGTGTGCTTAAAATCTTTCCTGCCCTCAGGTTTGTGCACACACAGAGCACACCAGGCACAAAGGTGACGGGGCTCTAGCTGTCTCTGCAGATTTTTTTTTCCATCTGAGCAGCTCTGGCTTTCTCCTTACACACTAATAAAAGTGCTTTAATGCTCATCTCTCCCACAGTATGTCACATCTGCCAGGGCTCTGCACAGATTTTTTTAAACTACTTTATCCCCCTTTTCTTCCTTGGAAATAGAAACCAACAAAGTGGCTGGCCTCATCTAACCTGTCGTCATAATTTCCAGGGTTCTGGACTTTCCTAGGCACAGGCATCCTGGGCCACAGCCTTGGAAGTCTGCAGAGGCTGTGGCTGTATTAATGCTTGAAGGATTGGGAGAGACAGATCTCTTTGCTTCTTCTGGCCAAGCAATAGTCACAAAGAGACTATGATATATTTGCATTAAAATGCCACAAATCCTATATTATGTTAATAAATGTGCCAAACCTCGGAGTGAGGATGGAGAATTGCCTCACCTTAATGAAAGCCCACAAAAAGCCTTTGCTTCGCTGCTGCTGGCCTGGTCCCTGCACTGTTGGCTGCCAGCATCACCCGCTGTCATGGAAAGGGTGCATGAGAGGCCCCTGGATGCTGCATGTGCAGTGAGCCATGCACACACTGGGAGCTGTGTGTGTACCGTGACCACGCATGTGCAGTGACCCATGCGTGTACCGTGAGCTGGGCACGCACCGTGCCATGGCTTGGGGCAAAAATGGGGCTGAAGGGGACAGGCACCACTTGCTCCCTGTGCCTTGGCGCTTCTCCTTCTGCCAGAAAGGTGCCCAGCTCTCTTTCTGCCAGAAAGGTGCCCAGCAGCTAGAGCTGCTGCAGGACCAAATAAATGCCTTGAGCTGCATGCCCTGGGCACTGTTTCAGGCTCCTCCTTTGTCGGCAATGACTTCTTGCCCAGCTCCTCTTTTAGGTAAGTAATGAGAAGGATGCCCCCAGCCTTACCCGAGTGACCGTTGTTGGTCATCGTGAAATCCCCTTGCAAAGGCCCATCGTAACCAGTCAGCTCCAGCTGCAGTAACTGGGGGTTGTACCTCACTTTTCTCCTCTGGATGTCAATGGGAGACTGGTGCTTCCCAGCGCAGTCTGTAAAGTGCTTTCCCCAGTGCTCTTCATCCAGCTCTCCTTCTGTGCAGAGGAGGAGAAGCAAGCCTGGTCATCAGGTGAGAACCACGGTTAGCTCAGGAGTCAGAAACTCTCCTGGTTTGCCGGCAGGACATACTCATCCCTTGGTAATAGCACCAGGAGCTGCAGCAATAAAAGGTGTCTCTGCTCTCCCTAGAGTGCAAATAGACATTGCTCTGGCTGCAGGACAACTGTGCTGCAAAAATAAGAAACCTGCATTGCAGTAAGAGCTTATTGATTGCTGGAGAGCGCAAGAGCAGCGGTGTTTATACAGAAATGGGGATTCAAGTGGGTCTCTGCTGCTAAAGGTGTGGAATCGGGCTCCTCTGCATGGTGTCACTAGCTCGGGCACAAACGTTGGACATGGGATGAAGAACCAAAGGCCCTGGCTTCACCTGCATATGGTCATCATCTCTGCAAGTATTTAATATTAAAATCCTCCTGTGGTCACCGATGGAGGAAGCAAAAGCGTAGGAGCCCTGGCGTGCTGGGTACTATCCATTCTCCAGGGGCTCTAAGGCTCTTAGCCCTAATTTGATTCCCTCGCTATCATGGCTGTGACTGACCATCGGTGTGGAAAGTGTGATCTATTGATCAATATCAGAGTCATGTCTGTCTGAGGTGACTACAGCGAAGGAATAATCATCATGGGATTGTCCAACTCACTGACTTCAAACCCTGCAGAGACGGTTTGGAAGGAGAGGTGATTGTTTTAAATAGAAAAGAATTGAAAGCTACTTCATCATCTTCCTAATTTTCATATTATTATAATTACAGCCACACCTGGGCATTTGTTACTATTTGCCATTTCTTGTCTTTTTATTTCATTTAGGCAATGTCAGTTTGGGGGGTATTTGTTTCCTGACATCGATTAAATCTGGGGGGGCTTACTGTCCTAATTGCAATATTGCCTCTATTCAATAGCCTTTGTTTTAGCTTGATTCCCAGCCCTGTGAAGATCATAAAAGGACTGCCATTTACTTCAACCAGCTCTGCAAACAACACCATGAAACAAATGAAAATCAGCTAAAATTACACAAAATATCTAAATACATAACTAAGTGCTTCTTAGTGATCTGTACTGCATGGGGTATGACAATAAACTAATCAGCAGGCAGTATTTAAAGCTTTTCCTTCCAGGATCATCCAAAGGGCAGCTTTTATTCCAACACACTGTCAAGATTTTCCCCATTGTTTGAACCTCATCTGTCTGCCAACGTGTCCCAGACCACACAAAGGAGTAAAAAGGGGTGATGTGTAAGAGAATTGCTTTCAAGCCACACAGGCATCAATAAAGGGGAATAAATTAGCTGCTCTGTGGAGATCTTTCAGTAAGGGAAAAAGAGTCAAGCTGAGTGTTGCCTCTGCAGCAGGAAAAGGATGGGAGCATCCTTAGCAACCGGCACTCCCCCAAAAAACAGCCTCGTTTTTTTGTTACCTGTGTACGTCCAGTGCACGTCGTGAGAGCAGCCCAGCGGCACCAGGAGCAGGGGGAACCAGCCAGCTGTGATCCGCATGGCTCTCACAGGATCTGCAGAGCCGAGGGGGGAGTGCATGGCTTTAAAAATCCTCAGGAGCATAAACACCGATTTACTCCAGGTCTGGCCTTTCCATCCCACCCTTCTCCCCCATCCAAAGCAATATCAGCAAACACCGACACAGAGATATTTTATGTGAACAGTCAGCTTTAAATGTTAAAGGCACTTTATGGATCCTCTGAATGAAGCTGTCCAGTTTTGAAAGAAGAGAACTGGTTTCCCCCAATGGAAGGGGGGTTTCCCCCAATGTCCAAAGCTGCTGGCCCTGGCATTGCTGTCTGACCCCGGCTGCCACCCACCCTTTGCCCATTTTGTGATCCGTTCATTCCCAATGAGCATTCTCCTGAGCTTCAGCAGCTGCTCTGGACATCTTCAGACACTTGATTTCCTTCAAAATGTGTCCCAGCTAAATAATTGCCCAAGGTCCAGTAAAAAAAGCCATTTGTCAGAGCAGGGAACAAGAGAGTGGATTTCCTGCCTTTTGTATCCTCTGACCAGGCAAATGTCATTCCCTTTGAAAACCCTCCTCCTCCCCCTGGAACGACATGCTGCCTCCAGCCCTTTCTGCCCAGCAGTGCCTCCCAGCCCATAAACCCAGGGTTTAATAACAAAAGGGAGCAGAAATCTCCCCAGAATGGAATTCCTGGTCCTGAGAAGAGCTACAGCCTCCCCCAGATGCAGTAGGACTTTGCTGCTGATTTTAGGTGATGGGCAGCAATGCTAAACATTAGGCAAGAGAGCTCCCATCAGCAGAATCTCAGCACTTCTGTCTGCAGTGTCCCTGCCACCTGCAATGAGATTTGCAATTCTTATTTTCAGCAATACGTTCTAACAGCAATTCAACAATAAGAGCCATGGGGGGGGGGGGGTTACAGATTTCATGTGAACCCAGGTTTCTAGGATTAGGTACTGCTAGAGAACAGAAGCAGGTTTTTTATCCAAAATCTTATTTTTTGCAAGTGAGTTGTTAACCTTAAAAGGCCTCTCCTGGTTGGTGCAATGCACATTTTATCTTTGGGAACTGCTGTAGTATTGAGGTGATTAACCAAATGTGTATTTTTCCCTCTCTCCCCTCAAAAAGTCATTTATTCTGACAGCTGCACTGAACTGTGTCAGGGCTGCACTGATCAGACATGCCCTGCAACACACTTCCTAATCCTTGTGTATTTGCTTGGGTCAACAGGCTTTGAAATGAGCTGAGGGAGACGTTTTGGGGGTTTATACCTGCTTACACTCCAGGATTCCACCCAGCGGCACGGGAGGGCACCTCTGCGCCCAAGCATCCCTCCTGTCACCCTGCCATCATACATGGGTGTCATTTTGGGGCAAGCTGCTTCTCTCGCCTGTGCTTCACCCATCAGCGAGCCCGGTCTGCGCAAAGGGTTTGAAATGAAGGGGGGAAGGTACCGGTGCCAGGAAACTGGAGATGATGGTGAATTAATTTTTAATGGAGCTTTTGCACTGTGCTAAAATGGTGACATTTCAGTCGACATCAGCAGGAGCTGGGGGTGCTCAGCACATCCACAACCCACGTCTCTGCTAGCTCAGGTTAGCTGGTCCCAAATTAGTGGCTACTCTGGAAGACACAGCAGTCTGGGGAGAGGAAATGTTAAGGGCACCAAGTATGAATTTGCTTTGGAGTTACAACAGAACAATAATTTAAATTAAGCTCTTTAGATGTATTTGAATATTTAGCTTGTCTTTGTTGGCCATCTGGTTTGTTACCTCCATGTCATTGCTAAAGAGAAGCATGGATGTAGTGATTAGCAACTCTACAGATCACTGCCGGACCGTGCTGGATGTAAACTGGTGTTTTATGGGTGAAGATGACTGTAGGTCTAACAGGAATTATCTCCGCACCCACATTAGCCAGCTGGAAAATCTAACATCAGATATCTCAGCCATGAATATTCTTGGCATGGTTTCTTCCCAAAGGCAGGCTCCTTTCACACGGACACCGTTACACAGCCGCCAGCATCCCCCTCCCGCCCTGACGGCAGGAGGAAATAAGCCTTTAATCCCACATCATTGGCTTCCGTGCACTTCACTTTTATCTCTATCATTTTCCCTGACTCTTTGCCATCTTTTAAATCCCGCTGGTCCCAGGCTATTCCCTCTGTCCTCGCTGGCCTAAAGCTGAGCTCAGACCTGACTTTGGGGAGCCACATGAAAAACTTGACATTGCCTTGAAGTTCCTGGCTCAACACCTCGCTGCTCCTTTGACCCAGAACTTGAAAGGGTTAACTCCTTTCCCTGGGAATCAGCGGGAATTTCACCAGGGGTTGCAGGAATAGCTGTATCACTCCCAATCCAGCCAGCGTTTGGCCAGGAACGGGCTGTTTGATGTGAGATGGACAGATCACCTTCCACCAGGCGATCTAGGTTTCGTGAGCGAGTCTAAAACCTCTCCAGCCAGAGCTCTCTGCTGAGGTCGTGCTGGATGAATAAAAGCATCCAGAGCTACACAAGCTGGTGCTGGAAAGCCCAAACCCATGAGTAAAGCTGGTGATAGCTGTGTTGACTTAAACGAGATGCTTTTATTCAACAATTCCTGTAATAATTTTACATCTGCCTTCCTTTAACTTCTTTGAAATTTTGTCCATGCTTTTTTTGGGTTTTTTTTCCTTTTTGCCCCCTGGCTTTCAACTACCCACAGAGATCACAGAAGTCAGAGTGGAAAAGCGCTGGAACTTATTTCTCCAGTTCAGACAATCCCTTCAGGCCTCCTTCCTCTTATACGATATTTTGATGCGCTTGGCTAAATTCACCTTCTACCGACACAAATCCAGACACATTTGTTCATTCATCTGAAGCTTTGTGCTAGAAATGGGCTTTAAGTCGGTCAGAGACAGGCATCAGAGGTTTACACCAGTGTTCCTAAAAGCAGGATTTGCCCCCTTTAAAGCCGAGAGGTTTCCTCTGCAAATTCCATTTCATGGTCTAACAGATCTCAGCATCAGCTACCTGCAGTTCATTGTCAACCGAAATTTTCTTTTGCTCAGTTTCAGCCAATTACTCCTACTTACAGCTAGAGCCCTTGGATAAGCTTAAAATACTTTTCCTTCTTTAATGTTCCCGTCACTTCTGGGGTGTTTATCACCTCACCACGAGCAGGAGCAGCTTTTCACTCGCCATTTCCCCAAGGTGGCGAAAAGGACAATGGGATGCGATAAAAAGAGGAGAACACGGGCACATCATCCCTCTTCATTTTCCTTTCCAGGAAAAGTAATTACAGCTCCTGTAACGTCTATATAGGGCTGCTCTACTGACTTTGCTGAAAGTGGTTTCATGTTCTGGATCTCTGAGACTTTGAAAGAAATAAAACGTGAAGGGAGGATTGGGACAGGGAGGTCAAGCTTCCCTCTGCATTTAGGGTGAGATGCAGGAACATGGCCTGAGCATGGGGATCGAAGGAGTGCCGTTGAGAGCCAGCCTGGGAGAAATGTTTCCATCATACCAGGGCTCTGTGCTGTGGACTGGGTGGTGGTGGGACAAAAGAAGGAACAATTCAGTGGCAAGACAGCTTGGCAGCATGTGCGTGTCGACCTTCTCAGACACTGTTATTCATATTTTATGCATATCTGCACCTCCTTCCATAAAAATATTCATTTTGCTCCTGATCTCCTGGTGTAATAACATGCAGAGGAAGCTCAGTCTCTCTGAGAAGCAATTTTAGCAGTGCCCAAACACAGGAGAAGAGCCCAAGCCCCATAACAAACAACCCCTGTGCACAGAACAGATAACGGCTCTGGAAACCCATGGCCCGTTGCTGGGTAAGCACTTTTCCAATTTCAGCGGCATTGTGTGTTGAGCAGCTGTGACATCCAGTGGCCAAACACAATACGGTTGGGTTTGGTAGAGAACTCCCGGTAACAATAACAGAGTCCTTCCATTGCACTGCTCCTGCCAAAGAGCTATGCAAGCAGCAGTTCATTAACCCCTGCACCGCTCAGCAGGGCAGGTGGACATAGTGACCTTAAAAATACACACGAGAAGGGGAAGCCACCCTCCAAGCCCTCTGCAAGCATGGCCATCGGCTCTCCAGGGAGGGGACAAGCCTGCCTGGGGGTCCTGCAGGACTATCACCCACCACCGCTGCTGAGGGAGGAGGGATGGGGAAGGTGCAGCTCACCCGGTGTCTGATGAAGAGGCCACACCTGAGCAAAGGGTTGGGCTGGTTTTCCCCAGGGCTGGAGAGCCCACGGCTGGGGACTGGGGGAAGCTGTGTGAGAGGAGACAGCAGGAGCAGAGCAGGTTTGGGAGAGATGCTTGGGCAGAGCCCTGGCCAGAGGAGAAAGGTTCTGCAGTGGGTTTCTGAAGATGTTGGAGGACTTTGTTGGTAGATGTGGAAGGTAGGGAAGGGAGCGCAAACATGGATTTGGATTAAGAAATACAGTAATGGAATCAAAGAAATGTAATTAATGAGATCCCAGTGGTTAACTGGGATTCCTGTTGTGACAGTTAAATTGGAAGATGCAGAAAACAGAAAATCAGTGAAAGAGGAGCTGGGTCTCACCCATGGAGCAGGGCATCCCGGAGTGATGCCAGCAAACATCTATCCTCCCACTAAGAAAGAAGTGAACCAAGAGATGGGTTTTCACAGGCCCACATTAATGGGGAGGAACTACTGGGAACTAATGGGGAGCAACTACTCCATATCCCATAGAGTGTAAGATCCAGGAAGGCATGTAAAAATTACGTGTCTAGGTACGAGTTTGCCACCTTAAGCTTCCTTTCTAGCCCATGCAGAGAAGCAGGCTTGACACAGATGTCTCTGAGGTCAATCCAGACATGCCTGTTTCCTTTTCATTATGAAAGCAGACTGCATGACTCAGAGATCCAAACTAGGGACAGATGCATCCAGATTCAGAGATCAAGGAATCAGTCCCTGCTCTCCCCGTGCTGTCTGTGCCCTGGTGTTTGCTTGCTCAGACCCGCCGTGGCTTTTTGGTCCGTGCAGGGATGTTCAGGAAGAGCAAGAGCACCCACAGCCCCTCCTCTCCCAGCAGCTCATCACCACTGCGCCCTGTGCAAGATGGGGGAAGATGGTAGGAGCTAAAAATGATTCCCATGAGAATGAGGTCGATTTTTAAGGCAGGAAGACAACATGAAGGAAATGTAAATCCTGCTGTCTGTGCTGTACCTGTTCTGTGGCAGGAGAATCCTGCTTGATAACCCTTGTGCTTTACATACCTAGTCATTAGGAAAACAAATGAGTTGCTATTGGTTTAATCATACTGGTTTTTGCAGGTTTCCATTAAAAAAACCCAAACTTAAATATCAAATATAATTTCTTAATGGCTGATCGATTCTTAGCTTTCTTTCTCCTTTATAGCAGAATATATTTCAAAGTGAGAGGGAAAGATCTGCTCAGCGGGGAGCCCAGAACACCCTGTCAGAGGCAGCGCAAGCCTTGCACACTGGCCTCTACAAAGGGGATTACTCAATGGTTTCGTCATGCACGACAGGCAAGGGGGATGAGAAGCAAGAGAGAAGGATGTAAAGTCAGAGGAGGTTTTGAATGCCTGGAAGAAAACATCCTAAACAGCCATTTAATAGATATCCAGAAACAGCATTATTCAGACTCTGCCATTACCTTTCCAACGAACGTTCCTTAAAAATACCCCGATCTGCAGAGTCAACGAAGAGAAGAAATCCGAGCAACTCCTGCATCCGATGGCCTTCCTCCGGAGATCTCGCCTCGACGGCGGTGACGCAGCCAGGCGCTCCGACAGCTCCTTCCCCAGCCCGCTCCGATGCGGGACTGCTTTGCAAAAAGGAAACCTGTGAAAACATAAGCAGGCTGGCACTTGCAGAACCGGCAGATAGCGTAGAGGAGGGTGGTGCGCCCGCGGTGACCCAGACACATGTTCTTCAGGTGTTTTGTAAGGGGAAAGAGAAGTCCCTGGGTATTCAGGAAGCACCTTCCAGGTGCTGTGAAGGCGCCCGCCCTGGAATGCACCCCACGCTGCATCGCGGTTATTAAGCAGATTAATGCACTGGCAGACAAGTCCTGATCTGCGGCGGTTCTGCTCCCTGCCTCCGCATCCTCAGCCCTTTGAACCGGTGAGTTCAGGCTCCGCAAAGCTCTGAACTCTCCTGCCCGACCGCTTTAACCGGGGAAGGAAAAGGCTGACCTGGTCAGCTCCTGTGCGCGGGAGCACGTTGCAAGCAACGAAAAAACTCATTTTACACTCATCACACACTTTTTTACACTCATTGCACATTTTACACTCATCATTTCATCACGGCCTGTAAAGCACCAGGAGCGACGAGGCCTTGCAGTGGAAGGGGGTTTGGACCATGAGAGCTGTTTGCCATTTCTGGGTGGTGGATGCCTGTCAGCCAGATCTGTGTTGGCGTTTTTTCTCCATCTGCTCCATCAGCACGTTGCACCAGCGTACTCGCGTGGGCTCACAACCTGGATGACGACCTACAGCGGCTTCATGTTTGCTGAACTCTCTGTTCCCAGTGTCCACCCCATTAGCCATACATCCTCCTCCCAAACCGGGAAAGAAAGATATTATTTTCAAAGAGTGCAGTGAGTATTTGGCCAGGAACAGGCTGTTTGATGGACACTGGTAACAAGGCTGGATTCCCACAGAAGCTCATGCCAGCTAGATCTCTCATAGCCTTAGGGATGCTCAACGTTTCCTTTAAAGAAAAAGAAAAATCAGGCAGGATACATGACTGAGCAGTGGCACTTTTAATATCAGCTCTGACTTTTATTTTAATACATATGGCACAGTGCAATCGTAAATCTGCTGATCCAGGAAAAAATTATACCAACACCTGACGAGTGCCAGACTTCTGATCATGGATGCCTGATCAATGCTGCCTCGAGCTACTGCAGCGCCGGTGTCTTCAGCTGCACCCTCTCTTGCAGACACACGATTCAGTGGAGCGGACGCAGGTCTTGGCATGGCACCGACGGCGAGTGGGTCCTGCTGCCAGGGGTGGGACCGTGTGAGCAGGGGGGGATGCAGGTTCTCAGCACGCAGCTGGCTGCTCACACTCCAGCGGAGAAAATTTGCTTGCTTTGCGCTGGTTTTGTGGTCACAAGGAAAGCAGAGCCTAGGCAAGGGCCAAGTGAGCGGATTTAGGCTGGGCTTCTACAGCCAGTCCTCTCTCCCAGCTTTGGTTGAAGGGGAACACGGAGCTGCAGGAGGCTGGGTGCTCAGCTTCCCAAGCCAGAGGGTTCGCTTTAGGCTCCACTTCTGCCCACCACCAAGCTAACTATGACCTTGCATATTATGTCTTCTATTCCCAAAGAGCACCCTAGCATTCTTCACCATCAATCTTTTGCTCAACTACAATGTCAAATTTCCCTCGGCCTCAGGCTTTCTTGTGCTCCAGCTTTTCCAGCTCATTTTACGTCTCAGCACCCCACGTGATTTTCCATGCGCAGCAATCAAGAGACTTTTACGAAGTCCAAAGATGGTGGAGCATCTCTAATCCAGCGGTTATCCAGCATAAAAAAAAAAAAAATATCCATTTTTATGATTTCCAGCATAATTTCCAGATTTTTGGGAACTACTACCAACGACACAGCTACATGGGGTGTAGCATGAAGTTTTGGGGAGGCTGGCACTGCAAAGCATCATTTACCTACAAAGTGACAATTTAACCCCAAGGGCTTCTCCTGGCCGATACTGCTTTATCTCAGCTGTGAGCAACCCAGAAGCATTTCAACCTGACTCATGGCTGTGCATCCCACATGAACCTGCAACCCCAGCAAGGCAGAAAAAGCACAAAAGCCAGCGCGCAGCGCCGCTCTGGGCCATATTGCGCTGTCACAAAGCAGCTTGGGTTTCAAAGGGCGTCTCCTTGCTCAGAGCCTGGCAGTCACGCGGGGGGGGCTCCTGGGGGTCCGTGTCGGCACGGCGTGCCCAGGGAGGGCCGTCAGCTCAGCAGATTTCCTCTGCTTTTTATTAGACTTAAAGCTTGTCTCGGGGCAATGTTCTCAGGAAGGAAAGAAAAATGTGCCCAGAAGAAATGATCAGTCACAGACAGGCTGGAAGGGCGAGGCAGGTCTGGAGCAAGCACAAACATAGATGACTTGGCGATTAAAAAGATGGGTTTGTACGGAGCAGTCAGGATGAACTGGGCACTGTCACACCGCTGGAGACCCTAGACCCCATCTCCAGACATGAGGAAGCTCACAGGTTTGATGTGATGGACTCGAAATCCTGCAGAGCCATCCTCATCCCTCTGAGCACAGGGTGCGGAGTGTCAGGTGGAATGGGAGGAAGCAAACCCAGGGGAACTGTGAGTCCCCATAGGATCCCACCCGTGGGGCTGGGCTCTGCCGTGTCCCAGCGAGGCAAAGCACCAGTTCCCGCTTCATGCTCTCGTGGCCGGGGATGGTGCTTTGCCTTGAGCAGGAGCAACCGTGTCCAGAAGGGAAGGCTGAGGGCACAGGAAGGTGAGAAGGGACAAGACCATGCTTCTTCCAGCCTATGGCCTTGTTCAAGTGTTTTGACATTGCAACAGGAATCCCCTCATTGCGGACCCCTTCTGCAGTGACCATCCCTCTGTTAAAAAATCCTGGAAGAAAAACAGGAATAGCGTGGGCACAGTTCTTCTCCATAATAAACCCACAAAGACCTTGTGTTACAACTGCAACGTATCTAACATCACCAGAGCAGGATATTCACTGGGGAGAGCCTGGAGGAATGGGGCAACCAGGGCAGAGGGGGAAGAAGGCATGGCCCCCCACCAGCACCACACACCCCCGTGGTCCAACGCTCCAGCACAAGGGAGATGGAGCAGGGCTGTGCCAAGCCGGTCGCAGGGAGCAGCTACTGGGGGGAGTTGGATTTATTTATCCTATTCCAGGAGGGAACAGGATCCCCTCAGAGTGCTGCAGCTGGGAACAACTCATGTGAGCGGTCATGTTCGTATTAAACACCGTGGCATGTGGTTACTGCTGAGCCCGTGGAAAGTCGAGTATTACTTTCCAGGGATGGAGGGTTTGCTGATCACAGAGCACCTGGTTCATTCAGTGGGGCTTGGTTCACACTTCACCATAATGCAGCAGCCTAAATAATCACCGATGAACAATTTTATGGATTTTTTCTTTACAGAACATCCATAGAGGGATTGGAGCTTTTCAGGAGCACGAGTCACTCCATTTTGGGCCAAATCTTTAATTCTGTAGCCTGGTGTTGAGCCCTCTTCAGCTCCATTATTTTTTGGTCACAACATCACGTGTCTTGGGGCATCACATCTCCCTTGTGCAGATGCAAGAAAAATGCTTGGGAAGGTTTTTATCCCTGAGGGGACACCAGTATCCAAGGGGTCACACCCGATCGCACGGGTGCTCCTTCTCCACCCCAGGAAGTGGGTACTCAATCCAAAATCAAAGCAAAAATTTATTTTATTTGTAATTAACCGTTTCCTAGAAATATCCCCCAAACCCCCTTCTGGGCCTTCCTCCG
>NW_010123688.1:0-275 GCF_000699245.1 Pterocles gutturalis
TGTAGTTTAGTTATTAAATCATTCTTATCACAACCTACGAGTCTCTTTTCCCATCACCCCTTTGATTCTCTCCCCCATCCCCAGGAGGGGGGCGGAGGGGAGGGTGAATGAGCGGCTGATGTATTTTGGCTACCAGACAGGGTCAGAACTGCAACACAGAGCCCCATGGGGGCATTTGGGTAGCCACCAGTGGGCAACTGTCCCAGCCATGGTGTGAAGGGGCTGCAGGTCTTGCTGTCACCAGCCGTGACACCCCACTTCCAGAGCAGATGCAC
>NW_010123688.1:338-83850 GCF_000699245.1 Pterocles gutturalis
GGGATACTCACAGCGCGCCGCCATTGTTGAGCGAGGCCGAGCTCTTCTGGCGCAGGAACGCCTTGGCATTGCTGAACGCCGTGGGCTGGGTCTGCTCCAAAGTGGCCTTCAGGGGGTGGAACAGTGACACCGGTCCAGGCTGCAGAGCACAAGGAAAGGTTGTGAGAGACAGAGGTGTGCATGGAGAAGACAGACTGCAGGATGTTTTCTAGTTAGTAAAATGCCACTTTGTCACCCTGAAAGACCAGCCCAGCAGAAAGCAGACCCCAGCCTGCCACAGCTGTGAGAGGCTCTGAAGGACCATCGCTGCCCTCAGCTCTGCACAGCCCAAAGCTGCGCTGCAATCCCCTTCCTCCAACACAGCATCCCCCCGTGACCAGAGCACGGTGGGGATTTCATCGCTGATGTGACCACAGGGGCTGTGCAATTCAGGGGGAGCCTGGTGACACTGGGTCTGCTCCAGCCTCCCATCTGTAGACAGAGAGATGAGCTGTGCTGGAGAGCAGCTGGGTGATCATCCTGAAATCAGCAGGTATCTGTCCCATCAGAAATCACTGACGTTTCAATCCCAAGCCAGTTGCATGGAAATATTTTCAAGAAACTGTAAAAATCTTCAAATCTATTAGAGGCAAAATGATTTGGAATAATTCCCATTTTCAAAACTAATTTAAACATTTTATAGCCAAACTGTCATCAGCTTTCAATAATTCTTTGGTGTCCTAAAGAAATCTTTTGGTGTTTCCCAGTCCCTAGGCCACTTCTGAAAACAGGACTTAAGACTGCCAAATGTCACTTGACATTTTTTGGAAAAGACCTTTCCAGATCTACTGGAAAATGCAACTGCAACAATTTTTTTTGTTGTTTTTATTTTTTGAGAGAGAGAGACGTTCAGAAGAGGTTTCCATTTTTGAGACAGCATTTTTGAATCCTGCCTGGAGAACCATCCAGACTTTCTGAATGAAACGTGCCAGTGACTCTCATGAGAGTCGCCCAATGCTGGGGAAGATGCTGCCCGAGCGGGAGGATCGAGAAGGAGGTGTTTTGGCTGAATACCTGGCACAGGCCTCCGGGAGGCTGGTGGACCTGTTCCCTGCTGTTCTTGTTCTGCTTGTAGAAGTCAAATATCATCAGCGCTGCGTAGACCTTTCCCACCGTCATCTCGTCGGCTGTCAGAAGATGGTGAAACCCAGCAGAGACGGTCAGGTGAGGAAAGGGAAATGAGCAGGAGAAGAGAAGAATAAGTCAAAGAGCACATGAAAGAACCATAAATGGGTGTGGAATACAAGGAGAAAGATGAGGTGACGTTAGAATAATGAGGCAAAACAGACACAGAAAGAAAAAAAAAAAGAGCAAGAGAAGGTTACAACAGACTTTTTCAGATCTTTGCCTGTTGCTGCCTTTCCCATCGGAGGGGGATGGCCCCTGACTCCAGCTCTCCATGGCAAACGTTCACAGAGAGCGCACAGAAAAAAAAAAACCATGGGCAGGAAAGCTCTGTGGCATTGTAAGCGCTGCTGACAGGAGAATTGCTAAATGAATACCAGACCCGCAGCCAGCTTTTTATCAACAAAGAAGCCTTATTCCTATTTCTTTGAATTACAGTCAACTGGGGCATAATGGGCTAATATACATTTAAAGAGTTTTTCATTTTTCCAGATGTTTCTCTTCCCCCTCGCAGCGATGCCGCCAGCCCTCCCCGCGCAGCAGCTGAGCGCTCGGCACAAAGAGCCAAAGCAGCAGATATACAGGCATCAGGAGAGGAGGGGAGGAGAAGACTTAAGCAGTCACTACCCACTGATTCACACCTCCTCAGCTCCCTCATTTTTCTTAATTAACATGCCTTTATTGCTCTGCACTGTTGCTCATTAGTAAGGAACCCAGAGCCCTTGGCTTGGCCAGTCAAGATAACAGCAAACTCCATTTTCTCAGCACCTTTGCCCAGGAGATCATCAAGTAAGACAAAGGCATTTAGCCCCAAAATACCTCACTTCTGATTCTGTCAGTTCTCAGCAAACTTTAAATCTTCTTCTCCTGGTTTTTCTGGAGCCCAGATGGCAGAACCTGCTCTCCCATCCTGCAAGGTACAGGCTGGCGGCAGAGGAGCTACAAAAAAGCTCTGGAAGAGGTCACACCGGGCATCGGTCCCTTTTTTTTTTTGTTGTTGTTTTTCTGAGTACAGGAAAGCTACTGTAGCATAATGAAATACATGCCTACATATGACTCCAGCTTCCCTGCTCTTTAGGTGACCATGGCATGGAGGTGTGGGCTGTGATCCCTGTGGAGAGGACACCTGGCAGCTGACCTGCTCTCGGTTCCTTCGCTGCATCCCCTCGGTGACTGTGCACCTCGACGGGGGTAGGGACAGAGCAAGCAAGGAGGGACAAACCTACGCTGGGCTCCTTGGGTGGCTGGGATGGGTCGGGTGCTTGCTGATGAACCACTTACGTTTGTGAGGAGGCACCAGCAGATCCAGAGTCTTCTGGGACAGATTGGGCCACACCAGCGAGATCTCCTTCCTCAGCTCAGCGTCACACTGGTGCTGTTTGACACCCCCTGAACAAAGAGAGGGGAGAGAAAGAGGCACATGAAGAAGAGTGAAAATCCTCGTCCTTTCAGCACACACCACTGTTCGCACAGCAGGCACAGGGGAAGGCATTCCCCGGCTCCCATCCTTCAGGATCACCAAGCCAGCACCGGCTGCAGCGGACGCTGCAAAGGGCATCGGTGACCTCCTCCGTGTCAAAAGCATGTGAACCCTGCAGAACTGCCATTGCTTCAACCCGCTGACCCTCTGCTGTTACTTGGGGCTTGAACTTAAGCTCAGGCTTAGTCTACCTAACTGCAGGTGCATGCTCCTTCGAGGTGCTGGATGGCATCAGCACCTCCCAGGTGTGATGCAAAGGACCTGGTCAGAGGTGCTGGAGTGTGAGCGATGCCATGATTGATTGTTAACCCTCTCCAGCCATGAAGATGGTCAGAGGCTGGAGCACTGGACCCCCTCCCAGCCAAGGACAGGCTGAGACAGTTGGGGGTGTTCAGCCTGGAGAAGAGAAGGCTCCAGGGAGACCTTCCAGCAGCTTCAGGAGAGACGGGGAGGGACTTTTTACAAGGGCATGTAGTGACAGGATGAAGGGTAATGGATTTAAAGTGGAAGCGGGCAGATTGAGATGAGATGTGAGGAAGAAATGTTTTCCTGTGCGGGGGTGAGGCAGTGGCCCAGGGTGCCCAGAGAAGCTGTGGATGCCCCATCCCTGGAGGGGTTCAAGGCCAGGCTGGATGAGGCTTTGGGCAACCTGGGCTGGTGGGAGGTGTCCCTGCCCATGGCAGGGGTTGGCACTGGATGATCCTGAAGGTCCCTTCCAACCCCAGCCATCCTGTGATTCTATGATTCCAGAAACAACTCTTCCTGACATTTTTGGCAACAAGACATAAGCACACCGTCCTTTATCAGCAGCATCAGACGGCAGCGATATCACAGGGTAAACCAGAAAGAGCTGAACACGGCGGCATTATTCAAAAGGCCAAAGTGAGGTCTCAATACACAAGTGGAAAGTGATTAAAGTATATGTAAGCCAACAGGCCAGCTCCCAGATGAATGCACAGCACAGCAGGCAATTAAGTAGCTCATCTGAATGACAGAGATTATCTTTCTAAGAGAAAAGTAATGGGAGGAGGCTCCGGGTACTCTGCTAGATGGTGGTTTGAACTCCCACATGGAAGCTCATTAGGGAGGGTTTATTAAGGGCCTGTTAGTCCCACTAAAGACTCAATTAAATGTAGCACATGAAACCTATTCAAAGGAAGCACATAACAACAAAACAGGTCAAAAACCCACTACTACCCACAGCAGAAATAAACCTTAGAAAGAACCCAGGGCTATCAGCTGAGCTCTCTTCTCTGATTCCCTTCCAGTGTGTGGCCAAGGAAAGGGCGGGGAGAAAATTTTCCAGTCGAAAAAGGCTGTTTGAATTACCATTGCTGACAGGTAACTAGAAGCCTAAAATAATACAAACTCTCAGTGTCCTTATCTAGAGGTTATTACTAAAATAAGGCACTGGCCCCTAAAATCCCAGGCAGTCCCAAAGGCATCCTCAGAAATAAGTGTCTGATATTCCATGTCACTCCTTAGGGGAGTCCCAGAGACCTAAAAATGTTGGCTTCTTCCAGCAGTGCCTACCCAAAGCATCAAAGCCAAAGTTTAAACAACATATGAGGGAGGTCATTAAGACAGAGAGGTTGAAAGGCTGGCCTAAAACCACATCGGAAAAGCACAACATCCTAACCTGCCCTGCCCTTTGCTAGTTAAGAATACTGTTACCTCCTGTGAGCCTTTAAATTAGGTACAAAAGAGCTTTGGCTGGTCATGACTTGATCCTGACCCCAGCCAGCCTGATTAAATAGTGTAACGACCCAGAGAAAAGGCCAGTGTAGTTTATTACATTGCAATATTTAATTGGGATGTCAAGTAAATGCCTGATTAAACACTGAAATAACTAAATTTTATGTCAAGGTGGAACGTGGTTCACAGCACTCGGAGTCACTGCTTCGCTGCCAGCAGACAGCAAGTGGAGAGAACGGGCTGTTTTTTCCTTGTGCTGGAATAGTTTAGAAAATACGCGTGGAAACTCTCACTTCTGTTATATAGCAACAAACACACACACAGGGCTTCTCCCCCAAGAGCCCCAAATCTCCCCACATCTCATCGACAGGGATGCCTGAATGGCACAGGGATGCTCAGGTCCCCTCCCTGCTGCCTGTCCCAAGGCTCCTGTGTCCTTGGGTGCTGGCAGAGGGCACCCAGGAAATGGGATTTCCACCTGGGGCAGGATTTCTGTGGTTTTGGCAGGACAACACGCCAACAGCCACGCTGGGGTCTGACCCCCCTCACCTGAGGCCAGTTTGATTTCCAGGGCCGTGCGGATCAAGGCCATCAGCGTGGAGGTGAAGTGGACGGTTAAATCTTCAGGCGAGATCGGCATGTTCATCCGCACCAGGCGCTGGGGGGAGAAACACAGTGGCTGGGAGCGGGGGCAGGATTCCTCCCCACCCTTCCCTCCCCCCTGCCAGCCCTTAGAAACAGCCAGGTGACAAACGTGTGTCAACCTTTTGTGCACTGAGCTAAAATGCATCCTCTCCATACAGACGTCAACTCCTTTTCTGGAGCAGGTCTGAGAGGTAACGTGGCTTTAGTGCTTAAACAATCGATTTGCCAGCATTTGTACTGCAACCCTACAAAGAGTTCTTCCAAAAGAAGCCTGTTTGAATGTTCTCATCCCATTTCACAGCCTGGTGCCCTGCTTCTGGCAGTCTCCATCCATGTCTGCAGCCTCCAGAGCTGTGGCTGGTACCCATCACCCTGCCAAAGCAGCACACCCAGGAGATATAAACTGTGAAGCCACCTCCATCATCCGTTCTTACATCACCTACCTTCTCCTATCTTCTGGTTCTACAACAGGAGCAATAGCAACAGATGGGACCTGGCACCATTGAATGAAACAAGATTTGCATCCACCGCCCCAGGATGCGTCTCCATCCAGAAGGTGACTGTGCCCCGTCCAGCCGTGCAGGTGGCCTTGCCAGCAAGCAGGACGTGAGGAAGGCACTTTTGGTGGCAGGAACAACAGGAGACATGCGAGTGCCTTGTACAGGAGCAGTGCTGGCTCCGGAGGGTTCTGTGATGATGCCTTTCATACACAGCCTGAAGCACACCTGAGAACACGGCGGGTGAGCCCTGAGGCATGGCTCCAGCACTCCGGGGGTGGTTGGGTCTGGCTGCTCGCAGGTGAAGGTGTGCAATAGCCTTTTTATTGCAGACACCTGGGTTCTGCCTCTTGCCTCCTTTCCCTGCTGGCATCCCAGAAGCTCTGAAGGTCTCCTTTCCTTCCAGTCCATGAGCCACACAGCTCCACCTGGGCCTTACCAAAGGGAAGGGGCTGGATTGCCATATGTAATTTCTATAATTTCTGACTATAATTTCCCCCAATTATGTTCTATCAGTCCCTCAGGACCAGTATGTTCCAAGATCTTCAGATCTGGTAGCAACTCCTTCCCCATCACCAGTCAGGACCACCTTTGAGAAGAAAAATTCATCATTTGGGTAAGCAGGGAAGTACCCGAGCTTGCTTTGCAAAGCCACGGCTCCCTTTACACGGCCAGGGGCAGAGCACAGCAACGCAGCCGGGGAGAGGCACTCCCAGAGCCTGGCTGATAACCTCAGCAACGCATTTACAGGATGGATTTATTCTCCTTACGCAACCTAATGATTTCTCAGTTCCTCGGCTTTCACAAGCTGTTCCAGCACTTCCTCAGCCGGAGCCGTATCAGACAAGTCTGTGTTTCCGCTCTCCCAGGGTCCGTGACCCGCGGAAGTCCCCGGGCGTTAATCTGCCTGTGCCGAGCCCGCGGCAGCCTGTAAAACCCCGGCTCAGCTCAGCCGGGGCCCCTTGCTCGGGAGGGAATTCCATCCACATCTGCAAGCTGCTCAGGCTGTTATTTCGATCCCTATCGCTGCACAGAAACCTTCTCTTTGTTCACAACAGCCCAATGTGCTGCTGAAGAAATTCCAGCACCGCCAGCAGCCGGCTGCAGACTCACCGAGGCATCACACTGCTGCGGCCGAGAGCGCCGAGCCTGGACCCCGCTTCGGCTCTGGATGCTGTGACACTGCGCGATGTCCACAGCTGTGACCGTTTTCCAGCAATGCAGCTTTGCTGGTGCAATCCTGGCTTTCGATGTAACTGCAGCAACTCGGCGGGGCTGTGCAGCCCCCCTCGCCCTCCTGCCTGAAGCCGTGCAGTGCCAGCACCTCTGCTCACTGGAGGTTTGCTGGTGACGGGAAACATCGTGTAGCCGAGAGCAGGGACCTGCCTGGAGTCCCAGGCGAGGCAAGAGGCAGGGCGCTCAGCCCTGGCTCCTGTTCCTGTGCTCTGCTCAAAACCAAGCCCAGACTGGTGAACGAAGGCTTGGTCATCCTTCCCACCCTGGGGATAACCTCCCTGCTTACAGAAATCTCCCACACACAGCTTCCCAGGGGTGTGAACTGAACTGTCTCAGGCCTCTTGGTGCCCTGAGAGAGGACAGACTCCAGCCCTGGCACCTTCTGCCAGCCAAGGACAACATGTCCCCCCAGGGGCGATGTGTGATGGACGGGGGCACAGGGCATTGGTCCAGTGCAAAAAGTCTGCTTCTGGAGCCATCTGACATTCAGAGGAGCCGAACCTCCCTATTTATCTTACTGCACGTATTTGGATCTTGTTGCATGCTCCAGGGACAAAAGACTCGTGTAACAACCTACCCTGGCTCCTAAAGTCGGAGACAAGCCATTGTAATCTCAAAGAGCTTTCTTAAAGTGTGCCCAGAGGTTACGTTCCACGTCTGACAACCATCAGAGAGAGGGAAGGCAAAGTCAAGACTCTCCTCCCTGTATAATTCAATGGCAGTATCAAATGCTGGCAATGCCACGATTTTTTTCTGTTCACTTGTCTCAATTGAAACAGGATTTTAATTCAGACTTCTGCCCTCAGCACACAAAAAGTTACAACAAAGTTATTATATCAACGAGAGTCCAGTTACCACTTCCAGAGTCCCACTGAATCCCACTGGGGTGGGAGAGGGAGATAAGGGATGGAGAGAGAAAGAAGATGCATGGGGGTAGACTTCTGTCCTCAGCACACAAAAAGTTACGACAGTTATTATATCAATGAGAGTCCAGTTACCACTTACAGAGTCCCACTGAATCCCACTGGGGTGGGAGAGGGAGATAAGGGATGGAGAGAGAAAGAAGATGCATGGGGGTGAAGAACAAGCAGATGAGAAATAAATCCCCGCAGGAGAGCTCTATCCTCACAAAAACTAGTGCCAAAAAACATTTTGGGACTAAGATGTCCCAGGAACCCCAACTGACTTTCTAGACCAAAGTCCCAAAGGACACGGATGCAGGACACAGGCCACATCACAGCTATATGCAGCAATGCTGTATGGAGGTCTTTCCTCTCAAATTTTAACCAGGGACAGAGGATTTAGACAGAGGTTTTCCAAGAGGATACACACGTGTAGTTGCACACTTGAAAAAAGGTGAACTGAGCAAAACTCACGTGCAAGTGCTGGGTGGGAGTGCTGCCTGGAGAAGCCTCTCCCCAGACCACACTGCTTCCCACCCGCTCGTCCTCCCCACATCACCCTCCGTGCTGCCTGGTCTGCGGCATTTTTTCCATCCCAATATGCAAACTGGTCAAACAGGTCAACCCACCACCTTTAACATTGCAATTTCCAACTTGATAAACCATCAGCCAACAGTGTGGTCCCTGCGCAGCTCCTCAGGCATCCCAGAGCTCCTGGCTGGGGACAGCTGGCTCCAGCAGCCACCTCCGAGAGGGGAGGCTTAGACTGGCTTAGGGGGGATGTCTCCTGTCCCATCCCTCATCTATCAGGGTGGCAAACCAGGACGTATTTCCCCATCCTCCCCAGGGCAGGCTGTTGGCAGCCAGTTGAGGAGTAGCTCCACAGCAAGCTCAGCTGCAAGTTGCATCTACCTGGGTGAGCAACTGCCCATTTCCTAGCCAAGAAAAAGGGGACAGAAGTGCCTTTTAACCTGCTGCAGCTAAGCCCAACAGGTCTCGGATCCCTTCCGACATCAGTGAAAACTCCATCCTTGGAAGCCCCCCACTTGAGAAAATATGTTGCTTAAATGGATATACCCCGTTTCTGGGAGAGCTGCCGAGGACGGAGCAGTTGGGAGAAAGGAACTGATTCATCTTTGATTCAGAAGAGCTTTGCCAGCACGCCGTGTGGGGGAGGCGAGGGAAGGTGTTTTGGTGAGACACGCTCCCATCGTGTCCCCACACCACCATCAGCACCCCAAGGACTCAGCTGGATACCGGCACAGCCCACCCAGGAGGGACTCGGCCCCTGAACTTCCCTCAACATCCTCCAGTGCGTTTGCCTAGGGCTAGAAATGCAACTGAAACACTGGAAACTGCAAAGAAAAATACATTTTTGGTTTTTACCCCCAATATTCTAAAACAACCTGAACGTAAAAATATCTCCTTCCAATGTGCAGAGCAAGAGATTTCAATCCCTTCAAAGCTACTTTCCAATTTTACCTGCTTTTTAATTCATTTACATTTCTATAGGAGCCACTTAAAAGGAACTGGAATCCAACTGAAATGGGTAAAATTTTTCAAAGTCAAATATTCTGATTGACCCAAAATTGCTCTTTGAAAAATTCATCAAAACCTTTTGATTTTCATCCCTAACCAGGATAGAAGAGACAATCTCAATGTTTTTCATGCAGCACAGGCAGCAACATGGTTAAAAAAAAAAACCCTGAACCAGTTGTTTAGCCTGTACACAGGTTACAGTAAAATTACCATTTCCCCCCATTTTTGCTGTCTCTTCTGGCTGAAGTTATGCTGCAAGGCTGCGTCTTACCAGTTCCTCATGCTTTGGAACACGGTGCAAAAATTTGATTTAAAAAAAAAATCTGATTTGGATAATTCTCCATCTTTCTAGCCCCCAGCTGGAAAACACATGAGCCTGCTGATGCAGATGGCAGGGAACCCGATGCTTCCTCGCCCCAGTAAAAGCCTTGCATCACCTGGGGTGCTCTGGGAATTGCCAGCCACAGACATGGGGCATTCAGGTGAACTAATAACTGGGGAGCAGGAAAAAAAAAAAGGTAAAAATCCCTCCCAAGTGCTCAGACGTGGCAGGAAAGGGCTCCCCAGCTCCCCACGCTGCTCCTCTTCCTCCCTTCGCTTCCCATTTCCTCCAAGAGCCTTAGAGACAAAGCACCCGGCAGCAGATGGAGTCCCCGCTCTGATTTCCCAGCCATGCTGGGGGAACCCTCCTCCAGCCCTGGTTTTAATGAGGCGGTTTTGGAGGCATCCCCCTCCTGAGCAAGGGGTGGCCAGGGGAGCTCGTTAATATTTCTGCAGGAAAAGGTCCCAGAGGCAGGAGCTGCAATATTGTCTCTAGAGTCTCCTAATTAACTCTGTGCAGATAATAAGCTAGTAACAGATTACAGATAGGGCGAGGGAGGCAACGCTTTTTGCTCCAGTTGCTTGTGTGGTCAGGAGGGGTGCAGCCACTTCTAGCAGTGATTTAATTGCAAATAAACAAAGACCGCTAACGAGAAACCAAACCTTTGTGTCAAGTAGCAGCAGCAGAATTTGTGCCCTTTCAGCGTTTGGTTTCTGCACATCTGCTTGGGATCTTCTTGGACAACGTCCGAATAGGCAGGGAATGTGTTAGAGAAATGGGGGAAAATCCATCCCCGTGTCCACAGCCCAGAGGTCTCCTGCTGTCCCCCAGCCTGACCCAGAAAGCGAGCACTGACCAGAAATATCTGCACCATAAATCTTATTTACTGACACATTAGTCCAAGCATTAGCAGGAAGAGGAGCATACCGAGCTGTGAATGCCAGGAAGACTAGCTGGCGCCCCGATGGATTTGAATTATTAAGAGCACCCCATCAGCAGCTCCTGAACAGCCTCTGGGACAAGAACTGCTCTGGGAATAACCCCCAAACGTGAATAAATTCAGGACAACGGAGCGCTGCCTGTGGGAAACGAGGCTGGGGTTGGTGAATAAATTATTTGCTATGAATAATTCACCCTGACCTAGTTGTATTTATTCGACTCTTATTTAACTCTTCTGTTTGCTTCAGGGAAGATGCCCATGGCCTTCCTCCTCCTCATGGCCAACGGAGGAGCAAAGGCTGTGTCCTGAAACGTGGGCTCTGGCCCTGGCAGAGGGGGGGTCACCCCACCTTCAGCAGGTGCAATCCTGCTCTTTGGCCAGCAAAAGCAAAGCGTGATGCTCAGCTCTGTGCAGAAGAGGTAGCAAGGCTGGGCAGTGGCAAATGGACCACTCTGACCCTTGTGAACCTTCAGGGACCTAAATCCAGGTTTTAAACCCAGGTGGCAGTGATGGGCAAGGTGAGGTGCCACTGCAGTGCAGATGGGGAGTCAGCCCAGCGCCGGGATCTCCCCATCACCCATCCCAGAGCCCTGCTCACGGCAGGAGGTGCTAGAGAGACAGCCAGAGCCCTCCTAACGCCTGTGACAAGTCACCCTTGAAACAGGGTGTGCAAAGCCATACTGGGCAGCACCGACAGAACCCCAGAACAAAGCCCAGAGCCCCCTTGGCTGCCAGCACCCCCTGCAGACCCCACATGGGGCTTTGCCTAGAGCTAGGCTTGGGCAGAGGAGGAGAGGTGCCTGCTGGCAACACTGCCTTCTCCCATCCCTGGAATAAAAAGATAACTCCAAAGAGTACTGGCTGGGGTTATCACCACTCCTAGCATCACAGCGTTCCTGAGAATCACATCCCCAGGCTCTCAAACCCAGCGAACAAATCTCAAGATACTGAAGCAAAGTGGTTTTCTTCCCTCTTGTCATCTGGTGAGGTATAAAAGATTTTAGAATTGATTTCCCACAGCCTTTCTCCCCCTCCCAGTGCAGGATAGAGCTCTCCTGGTGCCCCAGCAGCGCGGCCAGAGGACCCCACGCATGCACCTCCACGCAAGCAGCAAAGCCACGCGCACGAAACTGCAGAGGCTGGTCACGGTGACCAGGGAGAACAGTTGAGAAAGGGGAACCAGAAAACAGCAGAAAGGAAGGACGGCAGCCGAGGAGGCTGCAAAGAGGGAAAAATCCAAATGAACCGACAGTGTGCACATACTGAGAAGGCAACATAGACGAAGACGGGGGAAAACACACAAAAACTTTGCAAACAAAGAGGACTGGGAAAAATATACATGGAAAGAAAAAGGGTGGATGTGGGGTAAAAGAGCTTTTGCTGGACAGAACAGTAAGGTTGTTAAAAAATCTGTTGGGAGTGAGCAGAAATAGTGGGGAGACAAAGCCCTGGTTGCTGTCGGCACTGGTGGAGTTACGGCTGCAGGACCAGGGGGTTGTAGTCCCTCTGCTCAGACATGTGCGTGGCCGGCTGGGCTGCACCGTCCTCCCCAAGTCTCCCACCAATTGTGGGAGAACAGCACAAGTGACCCCATTGAGGGGCACCCCGCAGGCGTAGGGCAAGGGGATGCCGTGACCCACACGCAGCTGTCATCTGGGGGAAGATGCTCAGCACCGATCTGTCTCCATAGATGTGCTGTTCCTAGTGCTGCACATAGAAGTGGAGGAGGGAAGGAGTAAAAACTGCTACTACTTGCCCATGAGGGTTCAGTTTATCAGCAACCACAGCTGGGAGCAGGGGTCAGCCCAAGCTGTAGCCTTACACCAAGGGAAAATTTCAGATTTGGTCTTAGGTCCCTATTTCTGTAGTTCAGGGCTCTTTGATAATGTGCAAAATGAACCTGACCACCTCCAAGCTCAGAGAAATCTGATGTTGAGTCCAGGATTGAGCTGTTTGACTTGAACCCATCTCTACTTATGGTTCAGTCACACACAGACATCGTTTAGAGGTTTCTTAGTAGATGGGTAAAAATTAAAGATGACATTAAAACAAATCAGGAGTCTGTATTTTAAACAGAAACCATTCATATGTAGCTAAGTTCTGTGGTTTTGTTCTGTAAAGAGAAAACAGCATTTACAGGAGATACCAGGTAAGTCACGGGGCAAAGAGAGCCCAGGGAAGGCACATCTGCAGTGCCACTGCCCGGGGAGACGCTCCTGCAAGAGCTGAGCAGAGCGGCATAGAGATGCTGCACGAGAAAACCAGACAACGAGGCTTCTTTAAAATGCCTATTTTAACACATGATCTTTTTTTCCCCTTTTATTTTCTTACTTCTTAACAGAACAGGATTTCAGAGGGGGGGGGAAAAACCCGAGAGCTTTATGCACGTGTGAGCACAGAGCAGCTCTGGTTGTGCAGCTGTGAACACCCACTGCTGGGCTTTCAGCAGGAAAAAAAAGGAGTCAATGGAAACTCCCAGGTGCTAAAAGGAGCCATTGATTGCTCTAATAGCATTGGGTTTCTGCACATAATTGGTATCTCTAGATAGGTGTTTATCTATCTAACCTTCTATCTGAAAGAGGTGGGAGCTGGCGTTCTGGGGTGGCTGGATCGCTCAGGTTAGTTACAGGGTGGTGGGTATGAACTGCTCGTAATAGAGATGCTCTATTAAAACAGCTACCAAAACCACCAGAAACAACGCAAAAGGAAGACAGAAAAGATGTCTAACTAGCTAGCTTTAAGGTTTAATTTTTGCTTTATTTAAAATCCTAACACAGTGAGGAGGGATCTCGTAGGAAGCTGTATCTGAGCCTCTTCTTGCTGCCAAGTGCCCCACGCAAAGGCAAGCCCAGCTTTCGGCTTAGCTTGAGACTCTTCCCAAAATCTTGCTTTCACATGGCCTCAGTGGAAAAACAAGCACTATTGGAGGGTCTGTGGTGATCTGGATCCATCCCACCAAGCATGGAGGGGTGCAGTAATTAGGCTTGGTGGTGCCTGAAATGATGCCAACAGCAAAAATCCTCTGTTGAGTTTGATGGACGCTCAATTGCACCAAAGCTAAATGCTTATGGCAAACCTCTCCCTCCAAAATGGTGAGGTTCCACGTTAAAAGCTTCCAAGGAATCACTCCTGCAAATTCAAATTTCCAAGCTCCATGGGATCTGTTGGGAGAGCAGCGGGGCTTTCCCTGGAGGAGTCTGGGTCTGCTCTGTGCCCACCCGAGTTTTCCCTGCGTTCATCCAGGCAGCATCCGAGAGGCAGCCGTTAGCAGCATTTTGGATCTAAGGCATTTTTGTTGTTCAATTTAAAAGGTTTTTCAGAATAAACAATAAATTTGAGTGATTTCTTCATCCTACTTTCTTAAGTGTTTTCTGTTAAAATAATTTCTTTTACGAGGGTATTTAAGGAGCCCTTCTGGTGGTGCCTCTGTTTGATAGCTCGCTAACTCCTACAGCACTGCCTACTCTAATTACTCCAATCTAATTAAGAGGAGGGGAAAAAACAGCATACTACTGAAGGGCCAGTGAGAACGGATAGTCAAAGAGCTGCAGGAAGATAAATGGGGATCATATTGGTGGGGTAATCTGCTCACTAGCACCCTCCCTCCCCAAATTAGCCTAAATGGAAGCAGAGAGAGGAGAGAGAGAAACACTGATAGTGGAGACATAGTTAGACAAACTGATGTGCCATAGTTTCAAAGACCAAAAAAGAAAAAAAAAAAAGGCAGAAGATCCAAAGTCCAGTCTGCTTAGAAAGCAGAGAAAGCACGAGGAAAGTCCAGGAGAACAACACTAATGTCACAGAAAACCAGCACCCGCTTCAGCCACGGCACAAAAAGCTGGTGGGTTGGCAGGAGGTTCTCGGGGGGTTGGTCTACCTTATAGGCAACGCGGGCAGGGCATTTCTTTCCAAGGCCTAGAGGTGGGGACATGTGTCTCAGCATCTCATACATGTCTGTGTAACTGATGCGCCCGCTTGGAGCCAAAGGGAGGGAGGCGAAAGCGAGAGGACACGGAAATCAAAGCAGATGGGGTGGGGAGGGCAGAGGAAGGGGATGGGGAAAAGGGCAACACAAGGGAGCGAAGGGAAAGGAGAGAGAAGAGAAAGCAGACAAGAAAACAGAGATCCGGTTAATCAGATTTCTCAGGAAAACAAAACCAAAATCAAGAGGTGGGTAAACAGAAAAAGGTTTCTCCGCTTCCGTTGCTGTGTTTCGCTGCCCAACGTCTCCTCCTCGCTGCAGGGATGTCCCGTGGCCGGAGCTGCCCCTCGGCCCCGGGTCCCTGGGGGAATGATTGATGCACCTTGGGGAGCAGAGGGTGTGGGGGGGGCTGGGGTCTGGCTTGCTCTTTGCAGGGTGGAGGGATGCTTCCCCTTCTCACTCCCCCATCCCAGTCCGTTCTGGGGGGCTGTATTCACCATGCTGGGGAGAGCTGGTAGGCAGAGTTATGGGACAGGGAGAGACAGGGCTTAGAAAAAACATCCAGCTTTCCATCAGGGCATAAAGAGTTTGGTTTTCAGGTGAGCTCACAGGCTAGGAGAGAAGCAAAAATCCAGTGCTGGTGTGGTTGCTCAAGGGACTGGGACTGCTCGGGCTCCAAGCCAAGGTGCAACCCTGCAGAACCTCGGGTATGACAAACCCCGAGCCCAGCACATGATCTGCAGGAAGGTGGTGGAAGGGAGACCCGTTTCTCCCTTACATTTGATGGGGCCCCTCTTTCATCAAGCCAATGTCAACCAGTTCTCTCTGCAGGCAGCTGCCTGTCCTGCATGCTAGAGGGAACTGGGAATGGCAGAGATTTGGGAAAAGGTCCTTAGACCAGCCCATGACTGATGGCATCTACCTTCAGCGCATGCTGGTGGCAAATAAAATCCTACCCTGGAAAGTGAAGGACCAGCAAGGAATTGTCCTCCTTTGCCTTTTTCCGATTACTGCTTATTGCCTGCTTACTATACTGGGCAAATGTGCTGCCTGCCATTGGAGGAGACGTAAAGATATTGCAGCACATTACTAATTAATGTTTAACCCCTGGAAAAGCAGGCCAGTGTTATCATCTCCACTATACTAGGAGGGAAACTGAGACCTAAGCAGTCAGAGGAAACCCCTTTCCCAAGCAGGGCAGCTGCAGGAGCAGGTACCCCCACACCAGCCCCTGCCCAGACACGGGTCTCGGTTCCCAGGTAAAGGATTGATCCAGGATTAAAGAGAGAATTTGCCAAGCCAAAACCATCTAGTTTTCTAGATCTGGTCTAGTGGGAGGGGTCCCTGCCCATGGCAGGGGGTTTGGTACTAAATGAACTCTAAGGTCCCTTCCAGCCCAAACCATTCTGTGATTCTAGGATTCTGTGATCTATTCCTGACCTCGGTAACTAAAGCAGTTAAAATACCAGCCAGGTTTTATAGCCCAGACCTAACTTAAAGGCTGCTGAGAGACACAAGTTGTAATTACAGCCAACAGCTTCCCCCTGGCTTCTCTCTTCTGCCCCTGCTCCCTGGCTGGAGGTACAGGGTCTTACACCTTCTCTGCAACACTTTTTGACTCTTAATCCCCAACCAGGTATCAAAGACACCTGGGCTGGAGTGAAAGAGAAAAGCCACGTCAAGCTCCACACTGGCTGCTCCCACTTCATCTTCTCCTTCTGCTCTCTCCATGCACCGGCTGCAAGAAAATCCCTGCCCAAAACTGGGACCCCACTGAAGTCCAGTGTCATCCTGCACTGACTTCTCAGCAAGAACTGTCCCTAATTCCCCACCTCAGCTCCCCAGCACAGTGTACTCGCCCTGTGCCATGAGGTTTCACTGGATGTCCATCATACCTTACGACCTCAGAGACGTCACTTTGCTCCCAAGGCAATCTCTGGCTGTTGCCGTTGCACTGTGAAAAGCTTCATTTCTCCCCAGCCTAGGAAACCATCCCACTCCGCTGCCCAGTTAACCCCTGCCCAGATCAAACATTTTTTCAGCTCAGGAAAGGGAAGGGTTCAAACACTGGCAATGATGCTATGAAGCCCAAACAAAATGGATTTGCTGCTCCCTAGCAATCCTGGGGTGATATTTCTCTCCAGTGCATATCTATAAAGTGCTCAGATGCTGGGCTGCTTCTCCCCAACTCTTCCCACCTGGACCCGGCGGGATGGGAGCTGGAGGGTTCACTGTCTCATAAAGCTGCCTGGCTCCAGCCAGCTGGGGTGTGGGAGGAGACGGGGAGGAGATGCATGGAGGAGAAAGGAGGCAGTCAGTCAATCATTCCTTTTTCAGGCATGGGGTTAGTTATGGGACAGTTTCTTTTCTGAACATTGGGTGGGTAAAAAAAAACCAACACAACAAACCAAAACCAGAACTGAAAATGCTGGAGGGAGTCTCTGAAGTTCCAAACCTTGTATGCCACCCTATGAGGACACTTCTTTCCTAAGCCCAGGGGTGGAGCAATTACACGTAACAAATTGTACATATCCTTATAATGAATCCGGCAACTGGAAAGAAAACATCAGACGTTACGACAGCAAAAACCCAACAGGAATCAGTTTTTTCCCCAGGCAAACAGGAGAAGTTGGAAGAGCAAAACACGCTGCAAAGCAAGGTTAGTGTGACAGCAACGGGGCTTGCAATGAAGGAGGCACTTGAACACAGACCGAGAGAGAGAGAGAGAGAACTTCAACAAAGCAACAAAAGCTCCAGCCTTGGGTGGCACCTTCAGTGCCATGTGCAGGGCTTTGCAACCACTGCATGTGGTTACTTTCATCACTCGTTTTACTTCCCTATGCCCAGCATCTGCCCCTACCCACCACCCAGCTCCTGCAGCCGCCCAGCAAAACCAGAGCCCTAGTTACTGGATTGTTACTGGGATTCCCATTAGCTGGTTAAAACCAGCTTGGGAACCTCCACCTTCCACTGCTGCCACCTCTGTAACCCCAGCAGAGCCGTACTCTGCTGCACGGGCAATAAGCAATTTGCTCAAAGTCCAGAAACTGCCATCTCGAGAGCTGGCTCGGCCGTTGGCACTGGGAAAATCCAGCCTTCGGTACCAGGAGGTGAAATCAGACGCCTCGAGGTAGCTTTATGATCAGCCTCATTAACTCCCAGCAATATTTTCGGCTCATTTAACAACAGGATTAGATTTCTTAATCTTTTGTAAGTCACCAAATCATGTACAAAAAGACCTGTACTGAACTTCAAAATGAGCTCCAAAGCAAAACGAGATGATTTGGCTGCACTGTGTTTATTTTGGTACATTATATAAGGAAGGCTGGAATATTTTGGAATATCTCCTTCAATATTACTGCTTTTTTGGACGTGAAAAATTAAGGTCTATTCAAAAACTTCACAATCGACTCAAAACTATTAATTTAGAAAAGGATCAAATGGAACCGTGCAAGTCTTGGCTGCAGGCCTAGTCGTGGTTATAAACAGTATATCGGTTTAACTGAGTCGAGAAGTTTACTGACATTTTAGAACAGTTTTGTAAAATCAGCACGTAGAAAATATGTACAAGCAGTTCCCTGAGCTTCTTCTCTAAGAGTCCATGGAAAGCTTGAAACCTGGTAGATGTCCTGCATTGGAAGGTCATGGCAACAAATTCTGACAAATCCTGACAAATAGGGATTCTTTCCCTGCTTCTTTAAATCTATTTAAGTTTTGTTTATTTTCATCAGCATCCCTTTATCTCAGACAGTTATGAAAAGCTCTCCTTTGGGAGTGCCCGCATCTCCTCCCCACCACCAAGGGTGCTGCCAGTAGCATCCCCCCAGAGCCAGTAGCATCCCCCCAGGTCCCAGGAGCAACTGGTGAGACTGGGATGGCAAGACCAACATTTCCATTATCCCTAAGGGGTGTGCACTGGGGAGGGGGGTATAAGAGAGACAAAGCACTCATTTCTTTTATCTTGAACAAATAAAAGTGGATATAAATCCAATTTTCTGTTCTTTCCCACTTCATCCTTAAATTCAGTGTTTCCACCCATCCCTGATTAACCCACAGCCCTGGATCAAACCACTGCCCGTGCACCAGTTCTCTCGCTCTCTCTTCTCCTGAGGATTCTGTCCCCCCTAAACCCCACAGTTTCCCCGTACTTACCCCAGCTGAGTGCGACACATCCACAACAACAGCTGCTAGCTGCTTTTTTTTTTTTTTTACTTGCTTTTGAATGTTTTTTCCCAGAAAACTTGACAGAAAGTTGGATTTCGTAACAGAAACAAAGGTGACACTGGCAATAGGTATGTCAATACACACACATTAGGCCCATGTTTAAAATATTATCTATATAACAACGCTTGGACTTTTAACCCATGCAGGGTCAAGCTACGGAAGGTGGATAGACACTGTAATTCCCTTTTCCTTGGGATAATCAAGGAAAAGACCTTGAGAGAGGCCATCAACTGGTGAAAGATGGGAGCAGGAACCAGCTCACCTGCATTTAAGCATAAATAACACTGCCTGGGGGCTGTCTTTCTACCAAATTACCCTCAGTAATTATTTATCGCTCCCCTGTACGTGTATATAACTGGGAGCTGAAATGCTAAATGGAGATGGCTGGTATGGAAAACAAAAAGTAGATCGACGTTTTCTTTCCATGAGTTTGACCAACTAGTGGAACAAGCAGCTGAATAAAAACTGGATCTTCTGAAGCCCTGTGGCTTCGGATCATAAAACGGGGTGTCCTGCTGGGAGCTGTACCTCAAAAGACAAGTTATTCAGCTCAGTCCCTGGATGGCTGTTGTGGAATAGCACGTCCAGAGCTTCACAGGAGCTCAGCCCAAATGACCAAAAGATCTGTTCTGGCCTTAAAACATGAATGGATTTCAGATTCCTTTTACATTGCGGAAATGTTGGTCCCGCTTATGAAAACAGAAGTGATTTCAGCGGAACTGTTCACACCCGGAAAATCCAGAACATGCCCATGTTTGAGGATCAAGCCTCGAGCATCATGTCTTGGCTGTCCTTTGGTTCGCACTCCTGCCCCTGGTCACTCTGCCAACATCAATAGCCTCACACCAGAGCGAAACGGAACAAGGGCAGAGAAAAACAGAATTAGGATCTTAACAGATGACCTACTCCGTATTAACAGCTCTAGAAGTGAGAAGGTTTGGCCTCCGAGTGACTCATAAATTGTAACCTCTGCACTCAGAGCTACCAGAGTGAGCAAATCTTTCTGTAAACTTAATGCTGCTCATGCCTCTTATGGGTGGAAAGTTCCTGAACACATAAACGTTTAAAAAGCTCATTGATACTATTTTTTTCCCCTTGCAGGTGTATTACTCTTCCCATGGATGCTACTCAGAGCCAGGATTATTTCTGAAGGAGAGAACGGGCACTCCCAAATTTCCAGTCTCATTGAGATTTCCTAGTGGTAAGAGATAGGATCAGGGATTTGAAAAAAAAGGAAAAAAAGCTATTTACTGCCTGCCAAATACCCACAAAGGACTTGTCTGTGTTACAGAGCCTGTGGTAATGAAAATCTGCCTGGAGATTACGAGCTGCTATGTGTGCAGTATATACACGGGCTCACAGTGTGGCTGGCTCTGAGCGAGTTAGAATCACACACAGTTCAGAGAAACACGTAGTTTTGGAAGAGGTTTACATTTAAAGTTAGCCTAAATCAACTTGCGTCGTTTTGGAAGAGTTTTACATTTAAAGTTAGCCTAAATCAACTTAACTGAGATTTTTAAAAGCAGTTTAACTGCATCCTAGCAGGGACCCTTAGATGCTGATGATACAAACACTCCCTGCATCTGTCTCTACTGAAGGAAAACAAAAAAGATTGGAGGGGCTGGAGGCAACTTCATCACAAACACAGAGGAGATTCACTGCAGAGTAACTTGCAGGGAGGAAGATGGACACAAAATTAGTAGGGCTTTAAAAAAAAAAAAACCCAAACAAAAACAAACAAACAAAAAAAAAAAAACCAACCACCTCCCAACAGGCAAATTCCCGAGCTGTGGAATATCAAGGAAGTTAATGTGACTCGTATGTCAGAGCATCTAGAAATGAAAATAACCCAATCGCCAGGACTGCGTGCAGCAGCTTCTTTGGGCGATGGAGAAAAGCAATATATTAAAGTCAGTCTTGCTCTAGAAGTAATCACTGGCCAGACCCATTTCCTCATTATTAAAAAATTCCTTAAAATGCTTCAGTGGTGGCTCTGGGGTCTGCCACAGCGCAGTGCCACTCCGCCGCTGCCAGGGCACCTAAGCCCAGGTGGGCAGCTTTCCCTGCGAGGGTCTTTGAATAGGAAAAACAAAGAGATAAACCCAATCACCTCACCGTCTGGCTGTCAGGAAACTATTTCCTCCTTTAACACACTCATATATTTTATCAGACGCTCACTGAGGACTGAAATGTTTCCCAAGTTACCCTTATTGCATTTTTGTATTATTATTTCTCACGTCTTATGTTTCAGCTGCAAGTCCAAAAGCTTAAATATTATTTTAAAGAACAAAATTCCCGTTTACAATTTGATGTCATTAGAAGGAGGCTTCCAAGATCAAAACTTTGGGTTTGATGAGAAATCTGTTTAAAAAAAAAAATCACGTTTTCAGCAAACCACCCTTACACTGAGGACCATCATCTCCCTCCCTGCAGCCTCACGGGTGGGTGACAGCCAGCGATGAAGTCTGAGCCTGCAGCACTTGACCCAGAGGCAAAGCACTGGGGCAGCTCACCTCCCTTTAAGGGAGAGCTGGCACCTGGAACACTGGATTTTTCTTTTGTGTGACCTCAGGTCTCTGCACAGGCTTTGCAAAACCATTGAGGAGGTTCTTAACTAAGAGGGAAACGCTGCAAAAATGAGGTACAACAGGGCTTCGCCTCCCGAGTTACCAAAGGTGCTGCCAAGGGCAAGGGATTCAGCATATTATCTCCAAACCAAAGGCAATCAAAGCTCCTTTTGGAAATGCTGAACAGCTTTGCTAGTTGGCCATTCAGCCAAGATAATTTAAATTTACCCTGTTAATTTTTTTTTTGGTGGGGAAGGTGCATTTTGTTTTCTTGATTTGTTGGTTTATGTTGATCTGGTGGCTATTTGAAGGAAATGCCCTTGTAATGACATCAGGTTTGTTCACCTCCAGTGCACAGTGAATTGAAGTTGGAGCGGTTACCATCGATGGTACCTCAAGCTTTGGAGCTGTCTTCCCTCCGGAGCTGTACTCCCAGTAAAGCAGGCTGTTTGTGTGCATAGGTATGGTACTTATAGACAACGTATATCCTTGTCTCCACACAGAGCAGCGTACATACCAGGCAGCTGGGTCATATTCAGCCCAGACACGAACAAACTCATCCAAATGATGGGGCCCGAGGATGGAGGAGTCTCTTGTCAGGTATTCAAAGTTGTCCATAATCACAGCCACAAACAGGTTCAACATCTGCAGAGAGGAAGCCATAATGCAGTTAGAGAGAAAAGAAAAGGGAGGGAAAAAACAAAAGCTGGAAGGGAATTCCCTTAGCAGGGTGTGTGGTTTTTACAAGCAGCAGCTGCACCCTGGAGAATAAACTCTACGAACCTATCCCTGGGGACCTGCTGCCACCACCTCCTCCCCTCCAGCCCCAGACTTCACAGCAGGTTTGTCAGGGCTTGTGACCGTGGACAGTGTGGCCACGTCCCCATCACTGGTGATGGCCCACCGCAGCACAACCCATCCCAGAGCCCGTGCAGCTCAGCACCCCTCCCTTGTCCCTTTGTCACCCCCTGCCAGCACAGACGGGCACACAGGCTGCAGCGGCTGCTTTGCCGACCAGGCGATGGGAACTCTCCATATCAAGGCACATCAAGACAAGAAAAGCAAGAAAAACGCCCATTCTTCAGCCTGAATGTCCTAGTTTTGACTCAAACCAGTTCAAACCTTTAAAGATCCCCAGAAAGACAAGGGCCAGGACACAAAAAAGGCTCCTGTCCCCAAGAGCCGCTGTCTAACACAGCGCCCAGCAAATGCTTCGGGCGTATAAAGATTCTCCTCTTATTAAAGCCCATGGAAGAGGCATGAGGATTTCCATGGGAAAAGATCAAGCTGCAGCCAGCAGAATGGAAGAGCAGGAGGGCAGGAAGGGATGCTCCCCGACCGGCACACGGCCCCTTTCTGCCTTCGCTGTGCCACGCTGGGCAAGGGCTGCGGCAAAGCAGCCTGCGAGCCTCAGGGGGGGATCAGCAGAATATTAAACTGAATATGGATGTCCCTGGCTGGTCTGCTGGTCATTAAAAGAAAATCAGGCAGTGGAGTTTGGGGGTTGTGCAGCTTTAAAGAATTGGTATTTCGGTGTGATCTGGAGGGAGGAGGGGGTCTCGGCTCTTGCTGGGACACACGATCCACCAGTACAGACAAGGACAGTCCATAATGAATCACCAAACCACCACCAAATGCTAATCAGGGACTTCCTGGACCTTTAATCCATGTATTTAGTGGGAGGTGTCCCTGCCCATGGCAGTGGGTTTGGAACTAGATGATCTCTAAGGTCCCTTGCAACCCAAACCATTCTGTGATTCTGTTTTTCAGAACATGCACCAAGAGAGAGCCAGGAGCAGAACCCAGCCCCCAGGGTACCCATGTCCCGGGCACCAGGATGTCCTGCACCACCCAAAAGTCTTCTCCAGGCCAAGCCGCACACACGCGGCCGAGCACACCCCAGCCCTGCCGGTGCCTCAGCTGCAAACAGGGCTCCTGCCTCTGCAGCAACATGCGTAAATTCGCTCCCACGGCTGAGCATCAGGGCTTGTCAGCTCCAATGCAGCGCTACACCGAACAGCTCTGCTGGGTTTGGGGAACCAAGCTTGTACATCGTGCCACCCCAGTTCCTGGATGCTCGCAATGTCTCTGTGCAACACAGCCCAGGCGAGCCCTGGGACCTCACTGCCATTTACCACCCAGTACTGGACTGGGATGTCCCTCCCAGCGCTCAATAAGCTGCTCAAGGACTGGAAGCACCGTAACCACATCAGCAGCTCACTGACGTGCTGCAGGTGCCCCACACGTGACACAGGACCATAGAATCACAGACTGGTTTGGGTTGGAGGGGACCTTAAAGCCCATCCAGTGCCACCCCCTGCCATGGGCAGGGACACCTCCCACTAGCCCAGGTTGCCCAAAGCCTCATCCAGCCTGGCCTTGAACCCCTCCAGGGATGGGGCATCCACAGCTTCTCTGGGCAACCTGGGCCACTGCCTCACCCCCAGAGCATCACCAGACAGGAAAATTTCAGTGAGTTTCCCCTGGATCCCGAGCTCCTCTGCTTTGCTCCCAGCTCCAGCCATGCCTCCCTTGCTTGCACACAGCTGTTGCTAAAGTTCCTGTATATTTTTAAATTTCAATTTATGTTTTTCGACAGTGTAAATTACGGGAGGAAAATGATGTCAGGCTGGACGTCCACAAAGAGCCAGAAATAACATTTAAAAACAAATACGTTATCCAAGTCCTCCCCAGTCTATGGTGTAACAACACGGAACAAACCAGAAAAATATGCCCTCCTGGCACGGCTGGGGCTCTGTAATGATTTAATGGCTTGTGGGGAACCACAAGTTTCATTTCAATGAAGTGCTGAACGCATTTGAAGCAATGAGTTACAGCCCTGTCCCGCAGCAGCCCAGCTGTTTGCCTTTCCGCTCCCTATTTTTGGAGCCTGCCCTCCCCGCCTTTGCTCTCACCAGGGCTCTCCCCTCTCCCTGCCAGGGTGCGGTTTCACTGGGTTTCCCCGGAGCGCTGACACCGGGGCGAAGCTCGCACAAAGCTGTGTTTTGCACAGATGTGCTCCAGCCTCCAACTCTGCCACGACATTTCAATTGGGACAGATTATATGAGCCAGGGAGGGTGAGTCTGGGGAGGAAGGGGGGGGAGGTGGTGGTTAATTTTTTTAAATAAAATGCTTTAGGAACACTAATGCACTTGAAAATAACAATGAGAATGTCTGGTGTTGGGTTAGAGATTTGAACAAGGAAAAAAATTGGCTTTAAAATACAGAGTGCTGAAGGAAACAGTAAATGGAGCATTAATTTTGTATAAGCTTTCAGGGCTCCATGTTTAATATATGCAGGAGAAATAAACAGGGGCAACAGGAGTTGGACAAAGGGTCTCAGTAGGGGCCACTGAAGCTGGTCCATCCATACCCAGCATCAAACTGCCACATGCACCTCTTTTTCCTGGTTAAAGGTTTCTGATGCTGTCAGGGATCAGCCGCACAAAGCATCAAATCTTCTATTTTAAAGCAACGGAACTGAAGATAGGTTTGATGCGTTGCTTTTTGACACATTTCGGAGCTGGGCCTTTCATCTCCTCCTGCTGGAAGTTTAATTGGGTCCCTGTCCCTGGTTTTCCATTCCTCTGGCCCAGTGGTAAGGGAGCCAAGCCCCAGGAGCAGAGAGCTTTTCATGCACACAAGTGATCAGAACGACACCAGCACCTATTAAAGCTTCGACCCAGCCCCGTATGGTGGCCACGGGCAGGAATCAAGTACAACAGCTCTCTGTATTTTCCTGTCTAAAGCTTTCCTGGCACCACTGCAGAAGAAAATGATCATTGCATTTATTTGATACACAAAACAGAACACAAGGCATCAAAGAAGTGGGATGCTCCCAGCTGCAAGCACTGCTATATCCTGGCCATCCTCACCCCAACCCCCTTCTTTGAAAGACCCCGTTACAAACCAAGACAAAACAGATTAATGCTTAATTCCAAATATTAGACCCCCCTGTGGGAAGAAAGAGAAAACCCTTCCCTTTAAACTAACGGCTAAATGATCCCTTTGGGGATTAAAGGAATTTGATCGCCAGGGTGATAAACGGTTTTTAGTGAAGCCGCCGTGTAATAACCCATAATTAAGGAGAAGGAGGAAGCAGGGGATGGGGAGGGATGGGAGTGAGGGGGACCACACCGTCACCTCCACCTTGGGAGAGATGGGGACCAACTTACCAGGAAGGAGCAGAGGAAAATGAAAGACACGAAGTAGAAATAGGCAAAATCGCTGCCACATTCATTCTTGGTGAGGCCGGAGAGCGGGTCGCAGGCTCGGTTGCTCAGGCAGGACAGCATGATCTCGTGCCAGGCTTCCCCCGTGGCGCTCCTGCGGACGGGGAGGGCAGAGGGTCAGCTCAGCCAGCCCCCTCCCCATTCCAGACCTGGGGGGCATCCACTTTCCTGTATTACTGTGCCCAACTGAATTAATTAGGTGGGAAATTGTGTGCAGGTGGAGAGACTGTATTTACATGAGGAACCTGAACTGCCAACCTGCTGACATGGAAAACAAAGGAGAAAGAACATTTCGCTCTGTTACAGGGGGGCAAAAGAAATCGAACAGGCTCAGGCAGGCTGCACTTGAATGGTTTTACAGAGAATAAAACCAGATTGATTGAAGCATGTCCAGTGCAAAGTCCAAATTTAAGTAAGCAGAGTTTAGATTGTTCTCTTTTGAAGCAGATAACATTCCTGTGCTAGCGCTGGCTGTAAACCCAATGGAGATGATGGGAAATGGAATCATGCTTCTCCACTTGACTCTCTTATTTCCTTTATTGGCTGATACAGAAATACCAGCATGGTCTGGTTGGTCACAGAGACTTGGGTCCCTTTTTCATTACAGTCTATTGGGTTTTCTTCATCATTTCCCTCCTCCCCCTCTAACTTCTGCTTCTGCTGTAGGGAGAAAAATAGCCAAAAGGAAAAAATTTGGAGTCCCAGAGGGTCTGTCCTTAAAATAAACCACCCCCTGCAACGTGCACACATGGATGGGAAGCCGGGGGGATCCCCATGCTTCCTACAGGACCTCAGATTTTCCTCCTGTAATTCCTGCACCGCACTAAGAGGTGCTTTTCGGGGCGTCCCTCCCTCCCCAGCACCATGAACAGCCCGTCCTGCTGCAGTGGTTCACAGCCACGCTAACGTGGATGCAGAGCTGGCTCGCATGCCTTCCTCCTCATCTTGGAGAAAACTTGGTGCTCAATGTCAACTGAGACAGCTTCCAGGCTGCTCCGAGTTCTCAATCAGATCCCCCCCTGGGTGGTGTTGGGTCCTGGAGCCCCATTCCTGGTGCAGAACCTGCTCCCCCATCACCATCCTACTGCCTCTGCCCCACCGCGGCTGTGCAAGGGTCTGGACAGGGACCAAGAGGTCTGGCCACGGGACTGAATAATTATCTGGTTTTATTAAAATTCAGAGTTTTGACTCGAGTGATTATTCTGAGCTAGGAGAGGGCTAATTTCATTTCCGTCTGGCTTCACTAAAACTATGCAAACCAAATCCCAGGCACGATAGCCAGTTCCAAGCATAATCCGCAGAGCCGAGCCCCGGCACGGCTGTTGGGCACTGGTGGGACCAGAGCAGGGATTAACCGCTGGGTCTCTGCACCACACAGCACACAGCCAGATTTTCCTTCCCCAGGCTGCCCCGATTTGGAGTAGGGCCTGAGCTTCATTTTTGCCAAGTCTGAAAATGAAAATCTGTCATTTCATTGATTTTTTTCTTTCATTTCAAAATGCTTCATCTCCAGGCAGAATGAGCCCAGATGGAAACACTTTCACTCTGAAGCAGAGGTGGCGCTGACCTATGAAGGGTTAACTTGTTGGTAATGCAAAAAATAACCAATTAAAGGAATCCTCCCTTAATTAAAAAAAAGAAAAAGGTAAGCTTCATGGCAGGAAGCACATTGATAAGTTAAATCAGGGGGGGTTTTATTGTATTTTATACTCTACTTACCTGAACAGAAGCATCAGGGCTTGGAGGAAGGTGCGGAAATTATTGTGCCGGTTAATGGAGGTCTCATCGTCTAGAGCAATGTTTCCAAATACCTGCCACAGAAAACAGAAGTGATTCAGGGCAAGCACATCCTCACACGGACATTGTCAATAAAGGTGGATCAAGTGGAGTTGGAATGAAAGGCAGGAAAATAATTTGTCCTGGTTTAAGGGATCTCACAAGCTAGGACAGTTTCTGTGCTGAAGAGGGAGATAAAAACGCATTGTGGAGATAAAGTGGGGAAAAAAACCAAGGTTAATCTGCTTCATCTTCACACTGACCCTTTCCACACCGCAGCTCAGCTCCATCCCAGGCCCAGAAAACCTTTCATTTCTTTTCAGCAAGGCACAGCACCTGAGCTGCTCCCTGCCCGCAGCCCCTTCCCGTGCCCACCGCAGGGACGTGTCCTGCCCGCGGGAGCTCAGCGCCTGCCCGCTCTCCCTCTTTGTACACCCAGGGCCACGTTCAACACAAGACCTGGCAATAAGGGTAGAAAAAGCAGCCCATTTTTTTTTCTTTTTTTTTTTTGCATTTCTAATTTACCCAACACTGGACAAGAAGAGCTTTTCGCCTCCTCTTAAGCCAGTCGTTGGTCCCGCTGCGGAGGCAATAACCCATTTGCACCCTGAACCAGGGGGACACAACCAGGCTACTGACAGTCAGAATTAATGCTGAAATGTTTACCTGCATGCCAATGATGGCGTAGATGAAGAAGAGCATTGCAATGAGGAGACACACGTAAGGCAAGGCCTGTGAAAAGGAGAAGACAGAATGAATGTCAGCAAATGCATATATCAGCCCGTAGCGGTTAATTCCTGGGCAGCACCGGGTTTTGTGGTGTTTGTACTTCAGATGAAGGAGCTGAGAAGAGAATAAGAACAATCCTGGCAGCCTTCAGAAAACAAAGCCCTGGAGCCAGGTATGCATCGATCCCAAAGCAGTCTGGGCTTTCCAAGGGCTCGCTGCACATCCGCGCAGGTGGATAAGCTGTAAGCGGGGAAACACAGCAAGAAGCTCCGCAGCGAGCACTGGAGCTACTGGCAGGCACTGGCACTTTCTAGGCATAATTGTACGAATGTTAATTTTTAATGACCTGGCAGTAAGTTTAGCACAAGAACAAAACATATCCAAGAAACAAGTTCCTGCTCTGCAACAAGCACAGACTGTAATGCCAGGAGGACAAAAAGATCCTGAGTTCTAGCAAGAAATCAGTGAAGGCAAGAATGTAATTATGTCACCCAGGCGGAGAGTAATAGCTACTTTCCACATAGGCTAAATGAATGAGTAATTAATGCCCCTTAATTAGCAATAGCTGAAAAAATGAGAAGTCATGCCCTGGGGCTAGACTATGTGATGCTCACAGCAGGAGGGGGTTATGCAGCCCGCAGGGAGCCCAGTAGGAAATGCAGGGCAAAGGGCTGGTGTGGCTTCTGCTGGACACCTTTGCACAGGGGACAAGGACTGAGAGCTGGTGTGGCTTCTGCTGGACACCTTTGCACAGGGGACAAGGACTGAGGGCTGGTGTGGTTTCTGCTGGACACCTTTGCACAGGGGACAAGGACTGAGAGCTGGTGTGGCTTCTGCTGGACACCTTTGCACAGGGGACAAGGACTGAGAGCTGGTGTGGCTTCTGCTGGACACCTTTGCACAGGGGACAAGGACTGAGAGCTGGTGTGGTTTCTGCTGGACACCTTTGCACAGGGGACAAGGACTGAGAGCTGGTGTGGTTTCTGCTGGACACCTTTGCACAAGGGACAAGGACTGAGAGCTCCTTGCCAGGGGAAAAGACAGAGCAGCAGCTCCTCATGCAGCCCAGGAACCATCCTGCTCCCCTTGCTGCAGGATTCCCCGTGAGTTACAAGGTGAGAGCATCAGCAACACCACCACCTCCATCCACCCTCAAGGAAAACACGAGCTGACAGATGTATGGCACCGGAACACCCCAGCTTGCAGTCCCTCCCCATTAGCTGCTCTGTGGCTGGGGGAAAGCATCACACAGACGTTGAAGGCGAGAGCATCGGCTGCCTTCTGGTGTCACCCAAAGGGACGTACGGTGTACCACAGCCCTCACTCCCACCCCGGCTGTGGGGTACCAGCACGGATGCCTGCAGCTCTTCTCCAGTTTGCTTGTAGAAAGAAGCAATGGCTATGTCCCCATCTCCACCCTGTCCCCATCTCCACCCTCCGAAAAGGTTTTACCTCCATAGGCTAAGAGTCTAATAGAAAGTTCCCTCTCGCCCAGCCCCAGCGCGGAGCAATTGCCACGTTCACGCTCTGCTGCAACCAGTTCTCCATCCCAGTTCTTTTGCAGCCGGCATGGGGCCAGCCAGTGCTCCCAGCCCGGCAGGGGCAGAGCCACCAGCAGCTCTCTCCAACCGCAGGAGAGAAATGCCTGTTTTTCTCTTAAAACATTTTTTGCCATTTTTTGAGAAAGCACACCCCTTCCCACAGTTTTATCACCTAAAATAATAATTTTGCATCATAAAAATCATATAGCCTAAAATAATAACCTCTGCATTGTTTTGACTCAGACACCATGATGCATTTGAAAGCGCAGCTAAACAAAAAAAAAACCCAAACAAACAGTTGCTCTGCATCCCACCGCGCTCTGCACTGTTCAATACCAATTCACACCGTAAAACCTTCCAGAAAGTACCCTGCAAAACATCCAGACATGGCACCACCCTGCAGCCAGGCTCTCTGGAGCTCAGGACAGCACCCGGGACACGAGCTATCGCCCACAGAGCGCAGAGCTCCGACGGAAGGCGGTGAGACCCTGTGCAAAGCCAGAGGTACTGTCCCCAGGCTCAAGCCACCCACCAGCGAGCAGGAGGTGAAGTCTGCTGGCTGTGAGCTGATGAGCAGATCCATCCTTGTCTGCTCCCTGACCTCGCTGTGTTTTGCTTTCCCACGTCACCTCTCTACTTATTTTTCTCTGCAAGTCCTGTGACATGTCCGGAACCAGGGAGGTCAAGTGCTTTTTGGAGAGGGGTGATGGGATGGGACATCTGCACCCTGCAGCTGCACAGTCAACACATACCGGTGTGTGAGAGCTCAATATCGGTGCTACAAAAGCCTCATTTCATATTAAACCATCTCCTCTCTACATTGCAGAATGCAAACATGCCCCACAACCAGAGTTAAAACAGAAGCAGCTGTGGAAACAGGCTGCAAACTAGATCTGGGAACCAGCTAACTGGGAGCTAAGCACAGGCTGAGGACCCAGTGGCTGTAAGGTCGGTGTCCGAGGGTCCCTCAGCTCAGATGTGCCTTACCCGGCTGCGGTGGCCGTTCACCCTGTGCCACATCGTACCAGCTGCCGCAACGCACCGAGGCTTGCTGAGAGCGAAGGGCAGGGAAAAGGGAACCAGCCAACGCAACTGTCTCGAGTTTAGAACAAAAAAATCATTTTTATGATGATAAAAATCATAAAAACACAGCCCTGTGTTATACAGCTCCACAATTTATGTTACCAAAACGCAGAGGCTTGGGTTTTGCCTCTATGAAATTCTACCAAGACTGAGACCTGGTGAAAGCAATGGACCCTTGCACTCGCTGCAAGCAACCAGCAGGCACAAAAGCATGGACCGGTCAGACTACCATTGCCTTATGCTCATACCCAAGTCTCAAGCCTTTCCCATAGGGATTTTGTGGCAGTTTCAAGGGCAACCTGAGCTTTGGGCGCTTGCGAGGCTGCAGCAGTAGCTGCCCAGCTTTCAGACTCATTGTCCAAAATGCTCAGCACAGGGGATGATCAGGGCACATCAGTTAGCATCTCTGTGCAGAATTAATCTTCCTCTAACTGCTCTGGGGAGGTGCAGAGAGGCCATTCCCTCGGCAAGGGGAAGCTCTTTGATACCCAACGGGAGGATGCTATGGGGGTGCCAAGCATTAGCATCTCCCCGTGTCCCTTCCCTGCCTCCCGCCTTCCCAACGCTCACCTTAAAAGATTGCACAAAGGTCCAGAGCAAGATGCGGATAGTGTAACCCTGGCGAAGGAGCTTGATGAGTCTTGCTGCCCTGAAGAGCCGCAGGAAGCTGAGGTTGATGAAGTTGTCCTGCAGAAAGTAAAGGTTTTGTGTCCTTCAGAAATCAACGCGATGAGAAACCACAGCCCGCAAAAAAGAAATTAAAATTACCAGCTTCACGATCTAAGCAGCAAATCGGCCACCAGAAAACCTTCCAAAAGAAACATTCGTCAGTGCAGATCACTCCACATGCAGCAAGTATGAGAAAACCCCTCTCCACAAGAGCCCTCCCCTCTGCTACTGGGGCAACGAGAGAAAAGGAAAAGGCCCTTTCGCGCTGTCCATGGAGGTCTTGGTTTCTTTGAGTAGGGCAGATTTTCTCCCCCTAGACTCAGGGAGAGGTAATGGTGCCATATGATCATTTTGATGATAACGAGGTTGTTTTGAAGTCTTGGCCAGCTCGCTTTCTACAATGAATTGAACTGAAGCCAAGACAGTTGCAAGGGACTGTGTAGGCAGCCTCTACCATGACAGAGAAAGGCATTGTCCGGTGAAGATTAAAACATCCCTGGAAGAATGAGGATGTTTTCTAACCTGGAGGTTTTAAATGTGTATACAACATGGGACTGGACAGGCTCGTCAAGGAGAAATGGCACCAGCAAGACTGTTTGGAAGATGGATCAACGGCAGCAAATCAGTCGGGGAGGTCGAGAGTTCAACAGCAGGGGGGTGCCTTAGGAACCTGCTGATTTTTGTAATTATTATTAAATGTGCCTTTGCAGGTAGATCAAAGAACTGCTGGAGACAGATTCAGATTTCTATTTGTTTTGTATGATTCTCCCCACCCCACACCCCCACTTTTTTTTTTTTTTCTTTCCTTCAGGGAAAAGAGGTTTCTTGTCCCAATGAGCTAATCTAGAGAGGGTTCTTTCCAAAACAAAACATGCAAAAGCCAGATCCCTCTTGCCCTCCTATTTTAAGGAGATGAAAAATATCCCCCCTTTCCACACTGATTCCAATTCACTTCTTTGTGAATCTCTGTTCACAGCCACTGATTTGACTGAGTTAGCTAAAGAGAAAAAGCATCCCACTTTAAACTATCAAGCAGTAGAGTGAAAAATATAATAATAAGGAGCTCTTGTTGGTAAAGATGAGCAAAATTAGTCTTTCCCTTGCATTATTGTTTTACCAGAAGACACCCAGTCATATTGAACTGACCCATGTTTCTTGCTCATTTGGCTATAGAGCTCATGCTGAATTTGGGGGGGCTTGTTGGATCTATTCATTTATTTAAATGCCAGCTCAGTTTTGGGGCCATTAGCATCGCATTCCACCAATCCCATCAAAGAGTTCAAGAAATCAGTCTCAGGCATGCACTCGGTTTCTCTCATGGTAAAAACACAAGCAGCTCAGAGGTAGGCACAGACCGTCTATCAGACTCAATCCTCAAATAAAGAGAAAAGAGAAAAGCACAGGTATGTTCAATGAAAGAGCAGACAACACGGAGCTCATTCAAATCAGCAACAGAAAGCAGCGCTGGCAGGCAAAACGCACGCACGGATTCCCCTGGGTTGTTCGAGGGCAGTAAAACAGGAGCCAAAAATTCACCGCTTGCCTCTTACCATCAGCTTCTATTTTTCACACCGGTTACGGTCACTTCAGAAAATCCTGGCTGAACTCGCCTGAGCAGGTAAGGGCTGACCTGGGGGGGCCAGAGCCGTGCTGGGGCTGGGTGAGGGGGTCCCATCGCTAACTGGGTCCGTGGTGACCCATTCCCCCGCGCTGGCCGCGGTGCAGGCGGGTACGCCTCCGCAGAGGCGCTGCCACGGGGCCAAGCTTTCACCCAGGACACATTTTAATCATGGAAAGTTTCCCCACTAGCGGGAACTGGGGGGCACTGGGGCATCAGGTCTGCATGGCTGACAGATGATGACCTTCAGAGCAATGCTCAAGCCAGACCTTTCCCATGCACAAGCCTAACGCTCCTCCAAGGCAGCATCTGCAGGATCCCTTTCTCTGTGCACAAACCTGCTTTACCTCCCTTCCCACGTTACTGCAGCTTCACAGAAAGAACGTTGTCTTGCTCAGACTCTGCTGTAATCTCGTAATTGCAGTTAACACAATGCTTAACCTCTGCTGTGGTCTAGGCTGAGTGCAAGGTCACGCTTAGCACAGGCTGTCCCTGTGCTACGTGAAGCTTTGAGGAGGACAGTCTGTAGAAAACGGGGGGCTCCACATTGTGCATATGTCTGTAACCCCCCCTCCCTGGGATTTGCAGGGACAAACAGTCCATAACCCTTTTTTCTTTTTTTTTTTTTTTCCCCAGTCCCAAACCCTCCCTTTTTTCCTCATGCCCTGACATTTCCTAAAGCACAGTGAAACCCACAGGGAACTACTGGCAACCCAGGAAAATCCAGCGGCACCAGCATTCGCGGACCGTGCGAAGGACCGTTCTCTGCGCTGCTCGTCGGGAGGCAAAATCACACACACTCGCGCTGGAGGGAAGGGCTCTGCGTGTGTAACCCTCGGCACACCGCGTAGAAAACCCATCCTTCAGCAGCTCAGCTGTCCGGGCAGCTATCAGAATCGCATGCAGTTAAAGGGGAAACTCCACATTGCGATATTTTTTGTGTATAACAGCGTTTTGCACCAATTCCCTTCCCCCTTAGCTACCTCTGTGACATGACGCACCCATGATCACGTTCTGGTTAGCAAGGTCTGGCTTTCCTGGTTTGTGTTTCTGTTGCACGGATGCTAAAGGCTGACCGGTGCTAACAAGAGGCACCACAGCTTTAGGATTTTATGATCTGAGGACTAGCAAATTATGTTTGAAAAAAACGTTTCCCCATAGCCTGTCGCTGTTTTCATAGAAGAGGGGGCTCTGGTACCAAAGGCACCCACTGCACAGCCACTGCTTCCCACGCCGGGAGCCTGACCGAAGCCTAGCCGAGCAATGCATCCCTGGAACACAACGTAAAGCAGGAGAGAAACAGGGGGAACAGACATCAGGGATAAAGAACTGGCCTTGATTGCTGTCCCACCATGGGCAGCCTGCTCTTTTCATAGAGTCACAGAACGGTTTGGGTTGGAAGGGTCCCTAAAGACCATCTAGTTCCACCCCCTGCCATGGTTGCTCAAAGCCATTTTACCCTTTCTTAGAGTGTTTTTCATCCTGAAAAGGAGAAAAGCCACGAAGAATGGGGTGCACAGGCATTGCCAGATCTGCTCCTCCAGCATCTTCAGCAGCAGGGTGGTTTCCTCCCCAGCACAGGAGCTGTACCCGCTGTCCACACAACGAGCTCCACCAGCTCGTGCATTTAGTGGTTTGGATTATTTAAACCTGCAATGGGACTATGAGGTTTTTATGCCACGGCTGGACGTGCTCTGTAGGATTTAGTGAAGGAGGTCACTTTGCTGCCACAAAGCAATAAACTCAGGAGTTGGGCTGCTCACCTCTGCTTCTTCCTGCACCAGAACACCAACACACAGCCCACCCCGACCCAGACGTCCAGATTTCTGTCCTCAGAACAAAGGGCTCACCCAAAGCTGCAAAGAGCTGTGGGAAGAGGAGTCCAACCAAGCCAAGAATAAGACCACTCAGGAAGCTTTGGCAGTTCTCTTCATCTGACATCAACAAGAATTAACCTGTTCCGTTAGGAACTGCTGCCGAGGAAATGGTCATGTTCCCATTTAAATGTCCGTGGTGTTGCCAACACTGGAGAGGTTCCTACATCTTGCCCAGGGTCTTGGCTCCCTCTGAACTTGGGGAAAACCCCCGCTGATTTTAAGAGGCTAAAGATTTTTTCCGCACTTCCCTGTGCCATGGGAACTCTGCCATTACAGGTATATCACATCACGTCCTTTCATCCTGAGCCAGGAACACTGGAAAAATCATTTTATGTGTGTGATGCTCAGATCTTTCCTTGTTCCCTGCTACCTTCCAACTTTGGTGATCCTTCTGTAATCACTGTAGGTTTCCACCATCTGCAGCAGAATAAAGGCGGTGGCTCCAGAGGACAACCTGCTGCTCTGAAGATCTGACCTGGACGCCTTGGATGCTGAGTGATGGCCGGAGCCTGGACCTGGACATACGACCATAGAGACTGCAATCCCAACAAACCGCAGGGCGAGCATTTACAACTTTAACCTGCAGCGCGGACAGCAGCAAGGCCAAAATCTGGCCAAAGGGAGGTACGCCGATTTTTTTTCAGTGTATTTTCATGTGCACAGGCGATGCCAGGGCACTCATCTGTGCTGCCTGGGCAGGGGTGCAGAGGGCGAAGTCTCCAAAGACTCTGCAGGATCCCTCCCATCTCTCACACAGATCGCACAGCTCCCGCACATCTGTAACGCTCCCAGGCGCTGCAGCACAGGCACAGAATTCCCTCCTCAGATCCCACTATGCAAACTTTTACCTTATACATTGGCATTTTCTTCTTTGCTGCTTCCTACAGAAATTCCCTCCCGTGCCCCTCCATTAAGCATGCACAGAGCTTATTTGCAGCTTGTCATGAAGATTCACTCGGATTTGTTTCTTAACAGCAACTGTGCAACAGAAAGTCCAGATGTTAACACAGATCCCAGATCTGCTGTCAGGTGGCCCAGCAAGTATTTTTGATAAGCTTATGGTCTCACTGGTGTGACTAACCATAGCCAAGATAACTAAGAATGGAAGAATGTATATATTTTTAGATTTTATTTTTTTTTTGGTTCATCCTGCTTAAATTATGATTTTCAAAGACCAAGGCTAATATTTCCACAGGTATCTTTGGAATCAGGCACAAATTTCCCAGTGGGATCTGGTTCCCAGTACTTCTCAGCCCTGATCTTAACACGGCTTATTCATTTTACTTGAGATGTTTGTTTTGCATCCAGGGACTTTGTGTCCACTGTGGTGGCAAAATGCTTCTATATGTTGGTATCACAAAGAGTTTTCAAAATTGAATAAAAATCAATCTTTCCCATGATTTTTGATATGAGGGAAACAAGTCTGCAGTCACTTCAATATTTTTTTTTTGCCTTACAATACAACAGTGTAAACCATGGGCTTAAAATACCCGTAAGGCAGTACTTAAACATAACGCTTCCCTTTGCAGAAAGCTCAACACATCTCATCGTAAAAGAGAACAAAACCAGTTTCTGAGAACCAAATTTGGTCCCACCACTTACAAAACACAGGTTTTCCCACCAGCCAATCTCCTCGACTCCAGGTCATCCAGGAGCATCCTTCCCTCCTATTCTCATCCAATTTTCCACCAAAATAAAGCAAGTGGGAGTCTCCCCTTTGTCATTGCCAGGTGTCACAACAGGCTATTGGTAACTGCGTTTGCCTCACGTCACCAATTAGCCCGGGGGGAGAAGATGCAGAACAGAAGCCAGTTTTGAGGCACGCTGCAGTGAGGCTTTGTCACCAGTGCAATCGGAAATCTCATCATCAAAACGAATTAAACCAAAGAAAAACGAGAGAAAATAAAAGCAGAGAATTTAAAGAATTGTTTAAATTCAGTGAAACCAACCGTGTCCTATATGTGATGTTTTCATGGATGGATATTTGCAAGATTATTTACAATTTTTTTTTTTTTTTGAGCAGCAGGTGCACAACATACAGACGGAGACATGGTTTTCGCATTGTATGTTGATTGGATGGCGTGATTCAGCAGGTAGATAAGGAAAATAAAGAACAAAACAAGAAACAAAAGAGAAAATGAGTAATCAGGTCAAGCAAAAAAGGAAACTCTGAAAATTTCACTGGAAAAAAACTGTTGGGCTTTTGGGGGTGTTATTTTATGATAATTATATAAAGAAAAAAAATGCTTTAAACCAAAACAGATTCTGAGATCCTAAAGGTAACACAGACAGTGCGGTAGTTATTTGCATTTCATTTTGTAATGCAAATTGGGAGACAATTCACAAACACTTCTCAGTATGTTTTTTATATTTCCAGGCATAGAAATAGATGTCAGTTTGCCATACACCCACTCAGCCTCCTGAGGCCAGCTGTGTCTGCAAGGACACCTTCTCCTTAATGCCACCTATTTTACTGCAATTACTCAGAGGGTAAAAAACTGACATACGTGTTTTTGCCTAAGGAAATAAAAAAAGATATATATATATTCCACTGCATTCACAAAGGAAATTACATATGACATGACTAGAAAATTAAAACAAAGCAATTAATCAACACATTTCTTTTCCTTTTATCTTTACTTTTCCGTGGGTTTAAAGTACCGATGCAGCAAGGCTGGTGGAAGCCAAGTCTCTTGAGACCGCCCAGGGGAGCAGGTTTATTTACCTTGGAGAACATTTACAGCTGGAAAATAGAGCCATGGAGAAAAGCGGTGCTCCTGCCACTATTTGGGAGCCCAATCTGAAACTCCTACCCAGAAAGCATCCCCTCTCTGCAAGGAGCTGGAGGGCTCGCCAGCGGCTGGTATGGGGACAGATGCAGCCTGACAGCCAAGGTCACACTGTGGCTGTCACCTGGGGTGTCACCTGAGCTCCTCACCCTGAGACACCCTCCTGTGTGACTGGGCGATGGCAGGGCTGAATGGGGGCTGCCATCACCCCAGGAGAGCGCAGGAAAGCCAAGGGAGCAGAGGGCATCCTCGCATCCTCCATCGGGAACAGCTCCGAGTCGTGCTGAGCACAGACCTGTTCTCCTCTGGGGTTATTCTGTTCTTCTGTTTGGTTATTCTCAGCTCCATAAGGTGGAATGTAAAGGGCAAAGAGTGGCTGGGCAGAGGCAGTGGGAATAAAGGGTTAAGGCCGGTCCCCTGGTCTGTGCTCTGTGAGTGAGGCATCCACCGGTCCCACTCTTGGTCCCTGCTGTTTGCAAACAGGATGCTCGCTAGCCCTGCGTCGGGTTTTTCAGCCCTCTTCTGCATTTTTTTAATTGGCTCTAAATAGCAGAGGTATTTAAGCAACTTAGGTGCAACTCCATTTTAACAAAATACCAGGTTATAGATCACAAAAATGGTTTAAAGTGCCAGCTGTTCCAGGTTATACATGCATCGTGCCACCTTCCAGGCAGCAAAACAGTCCTGGTGTTTCCCAGGCAGCTTCGGGACCCCTTGGCTCTCCCCTGATGTGCTGTGGGTCAGAATAACCCATGCTGCAGCCTCTCATGGAGCTAACAAAATGGGACCTGAGCAGAGTGCTGGATCCTTCTGTGTGTTTTCCACCCTACGTGCCACAGGCTGTCCTTGGGACTGGAAGGAGAAGGTGGTTTGCAGTGGCCACGGAGGTCCTGGCACAAGACTACCTCCACCACGTGCCACTGGATGGAGCAAAATGAACTGCTCCGTGAAAGACCTGCTGAAAGCTGCACGTGATGCCTTTGAACTCAGCCCATCGTCCGTGTCTGTGGCTGAGAGATGGATGTGTGTGCTGAGGGAGCGCGCACCGGCGGGTACGAGAGTGGTCGGTGCTGCTGCGGGCACGGGCGGGCTGAGGGGTCAGAGAGGAGCTGCGTGAAAGGAGTTTGGAAAAACAAGGTGTGTGTTTGGGGGACCTCTGGGCACTCTCTGTCTGCAGGGGATTGCCCGTGGAAAGGAGGCGTGATGGGTACGGAGAAATGCTGCAGAAGGGGGAGGGAGATGTGGAGGGAGCAGAGCTCTGACAGGTCTACGGACTGAGCCGGAGGAGCGAGAGGTCAGGGGCTGGAGTGGGACTGGAGGACATACGGCTTTTATATGAAAAACATGTTTGTGAGCAGCTTTGTACTGGACACACTGCCAGGGGAAGCTGTTGAACTAGATCAGAAAGTCCTCTCTAGGGTTTGAGTTAATGGATCTAGCTACGCATAAAGCAAAAGCCTCTCCATGAGCACCTGGGAGGACACGGGAAAGGTGGACAGGTGCTTGGGAGCTAACCCTGGTGGGGTTTACTGGCTGGCTTTAGGGGTAATTTATACAGCTCTTCAAAGGCATCCCCAGATTGCTGCTGTCTTTGATGCTGGAAACCAGAGAAGCTAATGAAGAGTGTAAGGGTGATGCCGTCAGTCCCAGCACCCCCAAGGTCACTGCATTGCTGCCTCCTGACTCACATGAGCCCAAACCAGAAGAGGGACAGGGAATTCTGCCTGGACACCAACCCTCCTGCCCATACGAACTGCCACCAGGAGCTAATTCCCCACATGCCAGACCCCTGCTGAGGCTGGGCCACCCTGTGGGAGCTGCAGGGAGAGGCAGTGGGCTGCTAACCGAGCAGGGACCACTGCCTGCCAGGCAGGGAACGGGCAGCACTGGTGGCTGCTCTCTGCCTGCAAAATACCCGTACAAAGGAGGGTTTTAAAAAAGAATCCCAGAATGGTTCGGGTTGGAAGGGACCTTAGAGATCATCGAGTTCCAACCCCCCCTGGCCATGGGCAGGGACACCTCCCACTAGCCCAGGTTGCTCAAAGCCTCAAGAAGTGTGAGGGCTTGGTGTTGGAAAGGAGACACCTTCCAGAAGGAGATGCTTCCAGTCTTGGAGAGACCACAGGCTCCCTTACCCTGTGGAGCTGGCTGTGCTGCTTCCTCCCAGCCGAAGGAGGGGTGGAAGAGAAGCGTCAGTCTCTGTTTGTGGCTGACTTACAAGGGTTTTCACAAATTTTCAAACCAAGGCAAAAGTTTGGGTGCCTGAGTCTGGCAAGAAAGCGTGTCCCATGACAGAGGGAGCGGGGGTGAGCACCCAGCGCCTGCCCACAGGGTAAGACATCTCCTCGGCACTCAGACGGGTGGTTCTCAGACCCTGTGTTTGATTGGAGTAACTCGACCCTGGCTGTAAGCCGTGCCTTGAAACCAAAAGGTAATCCAGAGTCTATGGGACAGGATTCACCAACTGGTAAATGAACACCAGTCGTGTGGGGAGTAAAACTCCGGGGTTTTGTGCTTTTTTTGTACCAAGGAGGTCAGGTAATCACATATTTTGTTAGGAGCAGTAATACAGTCTTCACCACCAGCTGAACGTCCTGTGAAGAATGCGGGGAGCATAGTTCTTAGCACAACCAAAACAGATCTATAAGCAAATCCCAAGGGTTTAGAAAAAACAAAAAATGACGGTAAAGTTCAAATTAATCACATACAGATATCATCATCAGCTAAAACATGCACTGGGAGAGGAGCAATTTATAAATGAGATAATATCAGGCTGTCAAGGCTCAAGTCAGACATTTGCTGCCCTTATGGAAAAATCCTCTAGAATTTAATGGCAAGTTTGTACACTTCATGTAATCTACAGGATTCGTTAGCAGGGAGAGAGTGGACACTGTGAAGTTGTTTCTTTTAAAAATTGCTCTGCAAAGCTTTTGCACACATAACAGAAAAAATCACCATGCTGTCCCATCCAGCCTGGGCAGACTGAGGAGTTTCTCTACGTTCCCATCCCCTCTCTCCTTCTCTCTCCTCTTACCACTTTCCCTCTGCCCTGTGACCACGACCGGGCAGGAGCCCCAAGGGCCAGACGTGTGCGTGCCCTCCAGAGCACCTCACCCCATGAACCATCAGCCTTCAACACAATTCTTTTGTCATTTTCCCTCTATTAAATTCAACAGGATTTTTCCATTAATGGGCAAAACCAGCTCAGGGTTAAGAGTCTTTTGCTGAACGAGAAAGAGAGACTGGTTCCTGGCAGAGTCACGAGCACTGTCGTTCTCATCACGGCTTTCTGCACGAGAGACTTTGGGGCAGAGCCGTGCTCATGTCCGTGGAAGGAGCAGAGCTAATGGAACCAGGCTGCCAGGTCACCCAAGGACATCATCGCGTGATGAGTCCCAGAGGCAGCTCTTAGGGAATATGGCTGGTAGGGAGAAGGTGCAAAGTCTTGACAGGGTACAGCTTTGTTGGTAAAAATGAAGGAAATGTAGCAAACTGTACTTACCGCAATCTCTGTTACTAAAATATCAGTTATACTTCCCAACACTGTTACAAAATCAAAGACATTCCAGGCATCTCGGAAATAATTCTGCCAAATGAAAACACAAAGGGGATAGAGGGATCCAGGGGTTACTTTCTTTTTGCAACATGGGGTTTTTTGTTTAAGTGCGCATCATGAAATAGAAGCATTTCATGTAGAGAGGAAACGGTTGAAAGGAGGAAGGCACATACCAGCACACCAAAGGCAATGATCTTCAGCACACACTCCATTGAAAACATGGATGTAAACACAATATTCAGGCATTTCAACATTTCTTCATATGCTTCTGGAGCATCATAGAACTAAACCAGGATGGAAGAAAGGCTGTTACTGGAAGATCACTTACAGAAACAAACCTTCCCAGCTGACTCGCCTGACTGCAAGACTCCTGCCCATTTTAGTGCCAGATTTTGTGTTGACTTTAAGCAAGACTTGGGGTTACAACATGGTTATTTACGCCACTCCCAAAGCACACCATCACCTACATGCTGTCTTAATGGGACAGCTGGGATAACCCCAGGATGGGACACTTGCTGGTGTACATCTCCCTGTAAGCACAACACAGACCAGGAGGGAGAAAGGGCATTTCCAAAACCTGAGGACAAGTGCAGAGACGTGTTTCTTTCCAACAGACCCCAAGAACAAGGTGACCCCTTGACTGTGAAGGTACTCTAGGCTAGGCAAGGGTTAGGAGGGGAGATCATCCACAGTATCCATCCACCTGCATCTCTTCCCCGAGGCACCATGGATCATGTCCCAGAAGCCTGACACTGCTGCGACTTGGTGTAATTTCCCCGGGATGGCTGGATTTCGAGCATCCCCAAGAAGTGACCCTGCTCTGCAGCAGGATGCCCAGGTTGAGCTGGGAGCTCCAGACCTGCAGAGCCCCGTTCCCATCCCACTGGCCGTATGCTGAAGGGACTACGAGCCAAACCAGGGGAATCCCATTTGCTGCATCTCATCACAACTAAACCACCTCCCTTTGGGGACCAAAGGAAACCCCCAAGGCCTCTAACAACAACAACAAGCAGATGAAAAGTTGTGGTTCCTCCTGCTGATCCCCCCCAGCTCTCAAGTCGAGAGCACAAAGCCTCTCCAGCAAACACCGCATTCGCTAGCCAGAAATGGCAAAGATTCAGCAAGAGCCCACTAACCTTCATCATGAGGACAATGGTATTGAGCGCAATCATGACCATGATAAAATACTCAAAGGGAGGGGACACCACAAATTTCCACATCTTGTACTGAAAAGATTGCTTGTTCTGAGGCATGTAGCGGGTCAGCGGCTTGGCACTTATGGCGAAGTCTATGCAGGCCCTCTACAAAACAAAAACGGGATGAAAAGAATACAGAAAAAAGGCTGGCAGTCTCTATCAGTCGGGATATTGCTGGGAGAGCGAGTGGAGCATTTAGCAGAGGATGGTATTTCTAAGTGTTTCTCATATATGATGTGTGTACTGAGCACTCCTGCACATAGCAGCAGAGGATCCCCAAACTGTCATAACTTTTGGACACTCGCTGAAATATTAAACCCCCCAGCACTCCCATGGCCCCCTGCAACCTTAGGAGACAGCCTCCATCCAAATCCAGCTCCCAGTAGGTCCCGATCCCTTCCCACTTGGGGAAGGGAGTTTTAAATCCACAGGCTCACCGCAGAAAACACTCTGCCAATCCCACCTGAGACGTAATTGTAGAAACTGGGGGATTGGTAAAGATCTTACCTGTGTTTAAATAAAAAGTATTGTGAAACTCAGGTATGTTCTCACACACAGCAAAACCTGTCCAGCTAATAACGTTTCATAGAATGTGAACCAAACACAACCCATAAATTATCCAACAAATCCTACTGGGTGACCTCTCAGGGGCCCTCTTAGGCTATTTCTGTTCACATCATTACGAGCATAAAACTGCATTAAAAATTGGTTTCTACCCACAAGAAGTTTTGATTCTGGAGCATTTTCTCATCTTGGATTTAGATAAGAATTCAAAGTCTTAAATTCCTGCAAAAACACTTTCTGCTCACTGTGATGTGGGTAAAGCACCTCTAAATATTCTGCTTTATTTTGGACTTCTTGTTCACATAGACAAACAATGTACAATTAATAATTGATTAAAAAGTCATCTCTTTTCATCAAAAATCAGGTTCCAGTTTCAGTATAAACGAAAAGAGATGGTTCTTTCTACAACAGGTCATTGAGGCTGTGGGACCCCAGACAAAGGATGTTGCAGATGCAAAAAATCTGCATGGGTTCAGGAGGAAACTGGATACACCCATGGAAGAGAGATAAACAAGGTGCCGCCATCTAAAGAAAAACCACTTCAGGAGGTTCCTGCGCTGTTTCAGCGATGGTGTTGACTAGGGCATTGGTGTGGGAGGGATGAGGAGTGGGCTGCCAGCAGTATCGAGGTGCTCTGGGCCCCCGGGGGGTAATTCCAGATTCAAAAGACACCAGTACCTCGTTTTTCTCGAGGCTGCACTCTGACATCACTTTATCTCCTTGCTCTTGGAAGGTGATGATGATTAACGCCACAAAGATGTTCACAAAGAAAAAAGGGAAGACAACAAAATACACCACGTAAAAGATGGACATTTCCATCCGGTAGCCAGGGCTGGGACCCTGTTCCTCGTTGGTAGCATCCACTGAGTGCTTCAACACACTGCAATCAAGCGCAAAGAGAGAAGAAAAGTCAACGAAAGCAGCGTGAAGCACCAACGACACCCTGGCACTCGCCCACTGGCCTTCACTCGCCTGGAGGGTTTTCTGCATATGCTCAGGTCAAACTCACTCCCATCTCTACGGCTGGGAAGTAGTTTTCCTTGAGGATACTTTGAGGGAAACCCTGGCTGTTTTCACCATTCTGCAGAATGATGGAGATTTGCTACATCCAGATCCCCCGGCCAAGGGGAGAGGATACAGTCAGATCTGGCTTCTCTTCTCTGCTCAACAGGGACGTGGTGAGGGGGGGACAAGAAAGGTGGTGGTGATCTCCAAGTAGGGGAACACAGTGAGGGGCTGGAGAAGGGAGACTGATGCTGTATGCTTTATTCTTCATTTTATGAAGTAGCCGAATGGACCCTGCCATGGAGAAACCCTGACCATGAACTGTACTCCATGTCTCCTGGCAGAAACGTGTGCCAAAAGAAAGTCATATGCTGAACAGTAAATATAATTTGGGGACTGTCATACCTACTATACTTTCAGCATAGGTCACAATACTTTTTCCTTTCATTTTCTTACATACCCATTATCAATTTTACACCTGAGAAAGGCATGCAAGTCCAAAAGATTTGAGCAAACAAGCTGTTAAGTACTGGAAACTGCCTGAGCATCCCTGCGCAAGCTCAGAGGAACGTCAAGAAAAGCGCAGAGCCCTGCCTGCTGATTCACCCAGGAATCACCCAAGGGAAAGTAAAAGCTTAGCTGATAAAAGACTATTCTTATTTCACAGGTCACCTGCGTTTACGTGTCCCTCAGAGCTGTGGAAAGCTGCCGCTACCTCCGTGATCACTGACCCTGCCGCTCCCCTGTACTCACGTTGGCCACCCCTCGCCCGTGGAGACGGTGAAGAGCGTGAGCAGAGCCCAGAGCACGTTGTCGTAGTGGAACTCATATTTTTTCCATTCCCTGGGCTGCGCCTCCACTTCATTTTTTTCATAATCGAGGTACTGACCCCTAGGAAAAACGGAGATTGAGAGCGAGTGAGAGAATTAAACCAAACCAGCCATTTCGCATGACTCACCGAGAAGCATGGAAAAGCTCTAGTAGCTCCATCTGACTGTGCTACGTATTAAAGACAAATAAAGAGACAGCCCCTAGGTTTGTAACAGAACTAAAGGACATTTTTTGAGCCATTTCAAGCCACAGGAACTGGACTTGAGATCTAGAAATGACAGCAATTGCCATCAAGGCATTAATTAATTAGGCAAAGCCAGCAATTAACAGTATGCTGGCCCCCAAACTGTCCGACACCCCAGAAAACTGCGCTGCTTGATGGGGAAAAGCCTCCGGCTCCTGCTTTCAGAGTTGGATCTCACTCCTAAACGGGTCCTACTTTGAGGGGCTGAGGGACCTGGCATCTGGAGAGTTCCCCTCCAACCTACACTTTTCTGTAATTTCACATTTCTTTCTGTAATGTATCAGCCTTATTGCAAGGAAGAACGTCAGGGGCAGGCTCTGTGGTCCCAGCAGGGACATGCCCTGCTCCAGGGGTAACGTGGACAGACCTGCACAGTGCCAAGGATGTGGTTTGGGTGCCAAGGAAAGGCACAACTGAGAAAGATGGACATTGTGGTGATTCATACACCTTGGCAGTCTGTGCAAAGGACAAACCATGGCAGGGCTTTTAAGATATTCAAACACTGTCCCCTTTTCTAGCTAATTAGGAACACTTTAACTTCCTACTGACTCACAATTATTTATTCATTATGTTTTTCTAATTGATACGAGCCCTAAGAATCAAGGCAGCAGGTAGAAAGAGGAGTCATGCCATCCCTTCAAAAACCCTTTACCTTAAAATCACACCTAGCCCTCCCCTTTATCATAAACCATTTGGGTAAGCATCTGCTAGATCAGAGCCAGGAACAATGCAGCTGGTGAAACAACCAAAGGGAAAATTCACCTCTGGGGTAACCGCACTGAAGCATTGCTCTTACTTACAGGAGACTCATCAAGCTCAGCAGACACCCAACTGATGCAGCTTGGGCACAGTCAGGGGAGCTGTTAACGGAGGAAAGTGGGGGTGCCCCTGCAGCCCCTGCCCCCAGCTGTACCTGCAGTCCTTCTCCAGCTCCTTCGACTCATCGGTGCAGTAGAAAAACCTGCCTTTGAAGAGCTGCACAGCAATGACGGCAAAAATGAACATGAAGAGCATGTAAACGATGAGGATATTGAGGACGTTCTTCAGGGAGTTCACTACGCAGTCAAAGACAGCCTGGGGAGGGAGAACGAGGTTATGGGGTCGAGAGAAAAAAAAAAGTGCATCTGACACCTAATGACACTTGGGATTAATTATCCAACCTACAATCTGTGTGTGGTTTCACAGACTTGAGCACCAAGTGTTTGACCACAAGTCATACTCCAGCTGTAAGCAATAACACCAGCTTCCTACAGCTCCTGCTTTCTCGGCGAGTTTGGCTGTGCCACTGAATTTTCTGGTGCTGCCCATAACATTTATAAAGAAAATCACAGCTCGTTGAGATAAATATAAGTCCTAAGAAAATATTTCCATAGAATCATAGAATCTTTAAGGTTGGAAAAGACCTCAAGGATCACCAAGTCCAACCGTCAACCCAACCCCACCCAACCCACTAACCCATGTCCCAAAGCACCACATCTACACGTTTCTTGACCCCCTCCAGGGATGGTGACCCCACCACTGCCCTGGGCAGCCTGTTCCAATGCCTCTTCACTCTTTCAGTGAATAAATTTTTTCTAATATCCAGCCTAAACCTCCCCTGGCACAACTTGAGGCTGTTTCCTCTTGTCCCATCACTTGTTGCTTCAGAGAAGAGGCAGCACCCACCTCACTGCACCCTCTGTTCAGGTAACTGTAGAGTGATAAGGTCTCCCCTCAGCCTCCTCCTCTCTAAACAACCCCAGTTCCCTCAGCTGCTCCTTGTAAGACTTGCCACGGCCAATTATTAAAAAAAAATGTACTTGCGTCTAATTTATTCCCAGTGGATAGGGAAAAACTCATCAAATATATTACTAGCTGACCGGTATTTGAACTGCCTGAAGAGTAAGGAAAATATACCAGATACAAAACAATCAAATGCTTTGAATAATATTTTTTTAATGAACTGTCTGTCAAAATTAAGTGTGACTAAACCAGTCAGCATATGTCACTTTTGAACTCCCCGCAAAGTACTTCTCAAATACATTTATTATTTGGTTATTAGTCACTGACTCATTGTTACAAGTAATTTGCAGTTTAATTTTAGTCTGAGAAGTTTGTCATAATAATAGAAACTGAGCAGACTCGCTGCCCAAGCACGGGGTTTGTACAATACTGTTCTTGTTTCTCTGAACAGAAGTGAATAATTCACAAAATTAGTCTCCTGATGCAACCCAGAAATCCTGAATTAAAACACTGGAAATATCTCTAATCACCCCATTAATCTGGCTGATTGTTGCACACAAGAGCACATCCAGGAAAAAAAAAAAAAAAAAAGGAAAGCACTCTGAAGAGAAACCGTGTGAATGAGACTTCTGCTTCACATACAGATTTCTGAATGCTTCTTTAGAAGTGGTAAAATTACTCTGTAAAAGGGCTTGAAAAGAAGGAAGACATTCAATAAAAAGCATTCGGCGTCCTGCTACTGTTGGCTGTTTTATGACTTAAAGCTTTGCATTTCAAATTTCTTAACAAATAAAAACCATTCTCTACATCCTTCAGCATTGCTCTTCCTTATCTTTTGAGGTAAATGTCGTATGCGTAAAAATGCATACATTCAAAATTATTTCAGCATGAATTGTGGGTAAGGACAAAGGAAATTCTATATAACGGTTAACCCTGATTTTTACGTGCCAGCATGTGAAAACAAGAATTGTCAGACCTCGTTTCACCTTGGCAAAAGCACCCAGCGCTTCTTCCCCATCTCTCACAGGGAAGAGCCCGCAAGCAGTGATGCCACACGAAGCCGTTCCACAATAACCACTATTCAAGAGCTCCCCAAACTCTGAAATTACTAAATTTTGTAGCTCCTTCCATTATGAGCTTCCAGGGGCTCCTGTATCTCAGAGCGTTCTGGAAGTGGTGCTGAATATGTACCCACAGGCCATCACATTTATTTCACTTTGTAACTTGGTGTTCTAGAGATAAAAGGGTACCGCTAGAATATATACTCTTTAATAGAAAAGATGAACAGATTAAAAGTCTTCATACAATAATGACATTTCTCTTTAGACTGACTGTGCAAAATCTTTCAATATCCATATTAAGTTCTCTAGGGAAAGTCAAACACTCCAAACCCTATTTTCTCCTGTTATTTCTAAGATCATGGCACTTATGAACTGTAATTTAATTTATTTGCATTTTTTCTTTTCTTTTTTTAGAACTGTGATTTTAATGTGGATTTGCAATAATTCATAATATTGAACACAATGTTTGCAAAAGAAACAAGTGTTTGATATTTGCTAAACATCTGTACAGCTATTTTCATAAATCTGGCAGAGAGATTAATTGCAATAAAAATAAAAGGACCAGAAATAACTTGGATTAACTTTACTCCATCAGCTTCCACTCAGATTGGTTGCAGCACCCCCAGAGAAGGAAAGATTTGTGGTTATTCTCTAACCTTGAGTTTTGGCAGCCGTTTAATGGTCTTCAACGGTCTTAGGACCCGCAGAACTCGCAGTGACTTGATGGTGTTGATGTCCTTGCCTTTGGTTCCTCTGTAAGGGATAAAGGCACAAGAACAACAGAGGGAATCGTTTGTTCCTCAGGTCACCAACTCAAAGATGTGTAGACACCCAGTGGGTTTTTGGTTGTGGGGTTTTTTTGGTGGTTTGGGGTTGGTTTTTTTTTTTTTTTACAATTTTTGGGTGCCATCCTTACCATGGAGGCAGACTAGCAAGGGCTGCAGATGAACACCCATCTGAGATGTGTTAATCACAGCACAGGAGGAAGCTGTGGGCAGGACATGGTCCCTGCAGCCTCTCCTGCTCTCCACCCTTCACTCGCTTCCCAGCTACTCACCAAGTATCCCCCAGGACCTGGTGACCTTCCTGCCCCACCCAGGCAGCACTCCCAGCCGGGCCAGCAGCACAGCTTGACTGCAGCCCCAGGAAAGGAGACTCAGGACATCCACCCCAGGACATCCATCCCAGCCCCGGGCAGGAGAAGTAAGAAGGTCACACTTGGCTCTCCTTCCTCCCAGGCACCTGGGTGAGACAGGAGGACGTTTCTCCGTGTGCTTCTTGCACTTCTCTGGCAGTCGTGTCCAGACACGCAGGCAGGGACCAGAGGGAACCGCAGCCTTGGTGACAAAGGACAGAGCTCCCAGGGACCAGAGCCTCTCTCCTGCTCTCCATGCCCATACCCTCATCCTTGGGTCTCTCTTGGAAAACATGCTACCAAACCCATGCGGGAACATGTAATATGACGGCATATTACATGCCTGGAGCAGTGCTAGGGCAACATCCCGCTTAAGCATGCAGGTGCTGTAAGTCACGTTTGGGTTTTAGTTTTTGTTAAAACTGTGTGCAAGACTCAATGCCATTCCTCTTGTTACAATTAAGAGGTTTTTTAGGGGAAGGAAAAAGTTCCTTTCCTCGTGCACTTCCAAAATAAATAAAAAAGAATTATTTCCACTCCCCTCCTCTCCCCCCCCCAAGACACACTCACATCTTCTTCCAACCCAACAGCAAAACAACAACATTCCCCTTTGTTTTGTATGAAGTGAAAAATGGGATGAAAATCTTGAATGGAGTTTTATTCATGGCTACAGGGTTGGGTCTGAGACTGTACTGAAGTAACACAGGTGTGAATGAATAACACGTTGAGCAGATGTTGATACCCCTATCCTGTGCTCTTCCAGTTTGCTAAAAATTTATTTTCTCCAACAGGAAAGCAACAGAAACACGAGTAACCTGAGAGATGCGCAAGAGCGATGTGCAGGCAGTGGGCTGCAACGCTCCCCCACACCTTGCCAGCAGCCAGCCCCATGCGCTTTGCTACAGGAGATGCACCAAGGGAAGGAAACCACCCGGTTTCATGGCTTGCTGACCTCGCTCAGCCCTGGAAGGTGTCTTTTTGCAAACTATCCACTTCTAAAAGACTCATAACTCAGCACCAATACTGTATGACTCAATGCTAACACTGGACTGGAATCTGCAACCTAGGCACACCCGGTCCTGTCTCATCTCGGGTCTCCTTCAACTACCAAGTCACTGCCGTTGTCCTGAAATGTCATAAGCAGTGAGACACAAGGAATCTTTGGAGGGCTGTGGGTTGTATCCCAATGACTTATACATTGAAAACAAGTTGCCTTTGCACATGATCTAACAGAACTGGAGGAGAGGGGGAACAGAACAGAGATTTACCTCTCCTCTCCACATCTCGTCTTTCAGGGCTGCTTTAGGGTCACTTCAATCAACCACAGATGGAGCCTGACTGCTGGTACAGCTGTGAATCCAGGTGGTTGAGCTAATACTCATGGAGTTACAGGACTGATTTAATGCCACCAAAGAACTATTATATATTTAAAAGAAATAGTTTTTGATTCTCATTAGAGACCCTTTGATCTGGTCTAGATGAAGCAGACACCACCAACATAGTTTTTCCTAACTTTCTCTTTTGGTTTTAGCATAACTGAAAGTCTAGCCCATGTTTGGCTTTGCATGCTTGCTTCCAAATCACCAACTCCTAGCGTACAACGACCTTGCCAGTGTCCATGCAGCCTTGTCACTGCTGCACCAGGCATGCTGGGGCTCACCTCCTCCCCAGGCAGCCTTGTCTGGTCTTCAGCAATGCCATGGGTGCAAAACTATTTGTTCAGCCTCTTGAGGAAGACAGTCAGTGGCAGGAGGGAAACAGGAGGAGAAATAGGTCACCAAGAAGGAGACACCACCTGGCTTGGCCAACCAGGTCATCGCTGTGGTTGATGGTCACCCAGCACATGCCCAGCACCTTGGCTGCCCCCCTGCTCCCTCTCCACTCTGCAGGGCCAAGGACATCTCTTGGGTTGCTCCATGTTTGCAGCCATCTGTGTTTAACTGGGTGAGGAAGGCAGGGCAAGAGGGGACGGAGAGGCAGGAGCTGAGGAAAGCGGAGGTGAGAGAAGAGTGAAGGCAAGAGGGTTCAGGGACACGTGGTTGCAGCAAAGGGAGGATACCTTGGCCCAGAACTATTCAATTCTTGATCATTTGTGGCCACGTTTCTGGTTTGCAGATTAACTCCCAGCCCAGCGTAGCAGCACAGCCACTGGCGGGCAGCAAGTGAACGAATAAACCTCCCAGTCCTCAGCTGGGCTCAGGCAGAACCACAGAACATCTCTGCATGGTGCCTCCAGTGCTCCCAGTTCCACCTGTTTACTACACGGCCATGCTTTTGCGCTAAGTAACAACTGTGCTAATAAAGTCTCCTGGAAGGTAAGTCTGAGATGAGACCAGAAACAGTTCTCGGCTCTGAAGGGTTGAGCTCGGGTCCCACAGGGCTGGCTGCAAGCCTGAAGCAACCACCTCTGTGGACTTCCTATCTCTAGGCAGGTTAACAGACCTACTGGGGACGAGGGAGTAGGTGGGGCTGAGCAAATCCTTCCTCCGGTGTCTCCAAGAGAAAAATCTGGTTTTCCCTTGCACGGGGAGGTGTGTGGGTGACTGCACTGAGAGCTCCGAGGTGAAGGGCAGACAGCTCCTGTCCCACCAAATTCCTTTTGCCTGAATGGAGGACACTACGAAGAGCTGACTTTTTTTTTTTTTTTTCCTTTCAGGCACCTAAGCAAATAAAGAGCATGAGCTGATTAAATATTAATGGGATTTATGACCTAAATCATATAGAGAATCCCAAAAAGAATCATACTTCTTTCTTGTCACAGTAAGGCTCCTGCTATAGGAGAAAGATTTTTCAACGGACTGGTCCTTGGAACTAGAGCAATGCAAACTGCATTTTAATTAAATGGATCTTCTGCAACTCTTTCAATCTGTCAAATAAAACCTTAAGGGTTGTTTCCAGTGCTTTTAAGAACCCCCTCTGCCAATATTGTTTTTTACACCACTCTAATACAAAGCCAAACGTCCCGTGAAATAAAACATCCAGATGGAACTAGGATTCAGTCAAAAGATGTCTACAAGCACACGTTTGACCAGAATATCTCTCACAACAAAAATAAACTGCTATGGAAGGACAAGATCATAGGTGACTTCAGAATAACAGCTACAAAATTCCAAAGACCTACAGAGGAGCAAGCAGGGTAAAGACAGACAGCAAACAGAAGCCCAGTGACTTAAAAAACAAGAAAAAAAAACCACACAAGAAAAAAATATTTCATTAGGTCAATTCTGTTTGCATTAGGGCAGTTCTGTTTTTCTCTGGGGCAGTTTGTTGCTCATTTATTTAAAACATTGAAAATATTTTAACAGAGCTTTGCATGGCCTTTTTTCCTTTGATTAATAAAAGATCCTTTAAAAAATTAATAGTTCTTTAAAATGGAAGGTTCCTGTTTCTGCGGCTCCTGTCAGCAGCTCTGATTTCACGTAACACGGGCCTCTCAGAGCCATCTCATCAAACATTCAGAGCAGGGTGGAGCCGCTGCCTTCTGCAACTGCCCGAAATCCCCCCGGCAGCAGGGGAGGAACCGAGGCCACGCAGCTCTGCCCCAGCACGGAGCCACCCCCTTCCAGGCTCTAAATGATCTGCTTTCCTAGACAGAAAGTTTCCTGGACCACATCAAGGATGTTTCCTGCCATCTTTCCCATCGCATCTCCGGGTTACGTGGTGCGGAGGAGCCCCTCCGAGCTCCTGCCCTGCTCGAGCCGCAGCACGAGAGGATGCAGCGCTGCCTCCCCTCCATCCCCCAAGCAAAGCTGTGCTGGGCTGCACCCACAGCAGAACTGCCGCCTCCTTCCAGATGGTTAAATGCAACTTTTGCTGCCTCCTTCTTTCCAAATTGCCCTGCTGACCTCTCAACAGTCTCTTCACTCTGTTCTCACGTCTGTGCTCCCAGCGGCCGACAGCCTGAATCCCGCTGGGCTGCGGTGCCCAGACTGCACTGAGTGATGCCTGAAGCTTCCAGCCCTGCTCATGCAGTTCAGATGTGCAATCCTCTGAAGGGAATAAAAACTCTTCTTTAAACCTAGTCATTAAGCTTTTCATTAATTGCAACTCACACATTAATGATGTACCCGCTAAGCTGCCCCCTCAAATCTTTTTGGTACAAATATAGTTTCTGACTCTGGTCAAGACTCTCTGGTCTACTTTCTAGTCTGTTTCTATCTTCTGCTTAAAGAAAATCAGGATGGATGAGAACTGTTACGGGAAAAGACATTTCACTGGATAATGAGCAATCAAGGGACACAGGAGTCGATGCAATGGGTGTAACATGGGTCATTTCCACAGTGGCAAGTGTGTGGACACACGTTCGACAGGCATAACAGTGCAGCAAGAGACAGGAAGAACATATTACCCCATGAAACTCCTAGAGAGAGATTCCAGCAAGAAGAAGACAAAGAAAGAGCAGAGTCAATGACAAACAGAAACATACGGCTATACAGCACACCCCATGCACGTCCAGAACTGTGCCGGCAGATAACTCCATCCCCTGTCCCGCACCCACCAACTCCACCTTCATAAAAACAAATGAGCAAGGAGGTAACAGCCTGGCCAAACAGCACGTACCCCCAAAACCCCGCCATGCATTGGCCCCTTGACCGACACGCAGGCAGGGCAAATACCCTCCCATCCTCCTGACACCTTGGGAGGTGACATCTCGGATTGTTTGGCAAATGCTGTTCGCTTTCTCAAAGAGTCGTGTGAAATTCTGGGCATCTCAGCCACCGTTCTGCTGTTGAAAATGGAAAAGTGCAATCTCCCTGCTGCTATCCAGGGGCTATTTCTCTTAAACTGGTAGATTTTACACCTGGGGCTGGTGAATTTTGATGGCAAATTTGTTAGCTTGCTTTAAGCTCCTCTGTTTCTATTTCCCTAAAGACTAAAATGTGTCTGTATGTTTGCGGCATGTTTGTCTCTAGAAAAATAAAGGAATTTCCCCTTGAAATACATTGCTAAATGGAAGACGTTTTATTATCATCATCATCAGTGTTATTAATGTACTTAGCATGTCACTGGGGGCCCTGCTTTATTTTTTTTTTTTTTAACGCAGTCAAGCCCAGAACAGCTTCTAAAGAGCTACAGGCAGCAGGTAGACTGATGGCTGGTCTGAGAGGTTGAGATGGATTTTATGAACCTTGCAGCAATGACTGATACCATCTCGTACGCCTAAACAAACACCGGCTGCTGCAATATTCCAGATGGAAGCGTTTCAGGGAGCTCTGGTTTTCCTAGGTTTTCAGTGACATCCATATTCAGCAAGAAGTTGACTCACATCACCTTCACCGGACACCAACGAGGTCAAGAACATGCGTGAGGATTAAATCACACCCACTGAGTGGCAATTGTGTGTTCTTGCAAACAGAAACTGGTAACAGCCACGTTAAATACGTTTTCACAGTGACACTGATGGTAAGTGACAGGACTGCAGTGTTTGCTAAAAGAGCCCACTAACCCAACAAGGAAGATTACCCAGTTTATTCTCCAAAAGCTCATTTTCAGGATTATCAAAATTCAGCAGGCTCGGTACGTCCGTCTGGTTTAACCAAACTCTCAGCTGAGCCAAGGCCATGACTATCTCTCCAATTTTGATCTGAACAGTCTGAAACTTGTTAGAATTCATAACCGGGCTAGCGGGAGCAGAGAGCAAGTTATCTCCTATGAACGACTGGATTTCCTGCTCTCGGATTAGACCAGAGATACAAGTATTCTCCGAATTGGATGTCAGTGCTCTCACTGCCAGCTGAGACATGAACACATAGCAGAGGCTGCAGTCGTAATAAAAATCAGAAAAAAAAAATCAAATTTTTCTAAGTCTCAGAAATAGGTTTTACTCTCTTTAATCTGAGAGACAGTAAATAGGCAGGTGGGTTTTATGCATTTTCTTTCTGTAAATCCCTGCTCAATACTAACTCAAAGAGCATGTAAAATAGCAGCAGCTGGGGCGTGCTATTATGAAGCACAGCCAGGGGATGTACAAGTAATTTTAGAGGCTGATGAGGTGATGTTAGATATTCACGGCCCAATGAGAGCAATAGAAAACCTGAGCACAAAAAGACTCAGAAGGATTAAAAATTATTCACTTTAATCCATAACTTGTCCAAAAGAAAATCTTGTTGAAAGAGAAGATGTTTTAAAGGCAAAGCCTGATGTTTGTGCTCACAGCACATGGAGCTGATTTGAAGGGTTCACAAAATGCCCCTTCTCTCAGTCTGCCTTGGAAGTCTGAATTCTTAATGAAAAAGGGAAATTCGCTGTGAACCACAGACTTGGGTAATACTGTTTTGCCAACTAATACTTGTGACTAATATTATTTTATTTTTGTACCTCTCTTCAATGCAGAGGAGCTCTGTTAACTTGCTAAACTGCTTTTTTTTTTTCAGTAAGTTTTTGCCTAACTCAGTCTGCCCACATCCAGTTCTGGAAGATGCTATGCTTGTGCAGGGAAACCAAGCCACACACGTGGCAAGTCAAGCTTAAAAAGTAACCTGGTTTTGCATCTTAAATCTTTAGGTAAGCAAGCTATTCGTCAGACTTACAGAGCACTCAGTTCCTCTGAAAAGCAAATTTCTAAAGAATAGTGATAAAGTCTTTAAAGAGAGGAGGGCAGCGTCCCTTTGAAAAACTGATATTGGGCATGACTTGCTCCAAGGTGAAAACAATTCTTTGGTGTAGGATTGGGCACAGAAAGCCCAGACACCAAAAAACTGCCACTGTCACCTCCACTGAAGGACAGCAAATGATGGAGCTTGATCATCTCATTTAGAGGAAGGCTGTGGGCACAGCTGACAAAAAATAACCAGAAGTATAGGATTAAAGAATTTGCATATGTGTCTTAAGGTGCTTTTCCCCTGTTCCATCTTTAATACAAGCTATTTGGGAAAAAGGGGAAAAAGAGAAGTGTCACTCCTCAACCAGCTCAAGAATCATACCAACACCGTCAATCCCATCTTCTGTTCAGCCACTCCGTGGTCAATTCAGCTGAGATGTTTTCTATTCAGAATTTGCTCTGAAGAATGGAAGATCTGAAACACCCATCTCATAGCCCTGACGTGAAAGGAATTTTGACACCTCAGAAAATGAAAAATTCCCGAGAAATATTCCAGGCCAGCCCTGTCAGAAAGGTTCCAGTAACTTTTTATGCGATGAGGGACACAGCAGCACTTTTCACCAGCAGAGCACGTAAGAGGTGCAACAGCCATGGCTGGCTGCCTAAAAATTACTGTCAGCCTAAAATACACAAGACACGCTTCCGCAGGTCCTTGACTAAGGTGAACGCTTTTTCTCATTAGCAAGTAAAACACTGCTAATTTCTTCGCCTTCTCTAATCATCATGTCAACAAAGAGGTGAGTGGAGTTTGGGCATGGGCTGCTAAACGTTCACTGTAATTACTCAAGGCTAATTTAGCAGAAGATTAAACTGGCCAACTCCTGAAACCTATTTCCAGGTCATCTCCTAGAATTTCTCTGGAAAACATTTGCAATACAGTTATTCCATGGTCCAGAACTAAAAGTGGAAAATTCCTTTCCACCATCCAACCCTGAGCTCCCCAAATTCTGAATAACCTGCATTGCTCTTCCTCTGGTCTCTTCTGAGAAAAATGCTCAAACTAAAAGCAAATCTTCATTTTAAAAAAGCAATTCCTCTTTGTCTGTTGCTCAAAATCCTCCATGACAAGCACATGGAACATGATTTAATATAATAAATAGAGAGCTGTGATTGAGGGAGGGAGCAAGTCACCTTGGAAGTGAGACTCTCTGGAAATGCAGGTACCCTGGATGAGAGAGGAGGAGGAGAGAGAAACACCAGAGGCACAAGAACCAGAAATATCCATGACTCTAGAAATAATGTTTTGTAAAGAGTTCACTGAGCTATCAGATGATTTCATTAACTATTTTTTCATAGTAAGAACCAATTTAAAAACAATTGCCTGAAGACAGAAGACCACCACAAACTCTTACAATGTGTCCTTGAAAAGAAGTTGGCCAGAGGGTCACGGAAATTTTGTGTCTGAATGAACAGTGAATGGACTCACCCTAAAGCTGGGGGAATTTTCGAGAGATTCTACAACACAAATGTAGGGGTTTGTTTTCTTCTCCTCCGCTATGAGACGATAAAGGGCAGAAACTGAACATTTTGCCAAGAAATAGAGCCACAAACGCTATGCTTCAGCCAGCTCTGTGCCAGGGTCCTGCCTCTGCAACGTATTTCCTAGAAAATGGGATGTTAAGGAAAATGTACTTACGAGAAGGCAAAGGCCACCAGGGCCCCACTGACCACAATGAAGTCCAGGATATTCCACAGGTCACGGAAATAGGAGCCAGGGTGGAGTAACAGCCCCAAGTCAATCATCTTCAGAGGAAACATAGCAAAAGAATGAGTTTTAATAAAACAAGTACCAAATCAGCATTATCAAGGTACAGAGGAATGTCCTTGGTCAAATGACCCTTCACAAACTCTTCTTCAGGGCTTCACAGCAGCTGGGTAACATCGAGATGCTTAGTCAAGCTTCCCACCCCTAACAGGCACAGAGAGCTCTGCCAGAACCAAAGCTGAGCCAACAAACCATAACCAGAAGCACCAGACACAAAAGAACTACCTGCTACATGGGATCCTTTGCACAGATACGTATTAATTTACAGGAAGAGCAGCCTGTGTGTGAAATGTCCAAATAGTTTAATTTTTTTCTACACCAATCTTACCAGATTAATGGGAATTAACAACTGGCACAGTAAAACACCAAGAGAGGATGGAAAGACCCACAGTCAACAATCAAAGAAACACACTTGCTCCGGAGCACGTGCTGGAAGATGCTGCTCATCGCAGCAGCCTGGCTGGCTTCTGCACCAGGCTGAGCCTCTCCTTAGGATGCTGCTAAAGATCTGCTAGAGTTGAGTCCCAAAGAGCATGCCAGGCATTTTATCTGCTTTCCTGAGAGCTCTACAACTGCCCACGTAAGGTTGCTTTCCTCACATAGCATCAAATCCTTGCACCAAACAAACACGGTAAAACCTGCTTTTTATTCTGCACTGCTTTTGCATCTTGTTCTGAAACTAAAACTAACTCTATCATTACCCCAAGAATAAAACCTGACTTCATTAGAATTGTGCTTTCTGGGAAGTTACTGCCCCTCAGTCTCAGCAGAACCTGTCACCCTACTGAGTAAAGAAAAAAGATAAATCCTCAACTTTTTGAAACACGACAAACCAAGGATCAGTTGCTATTAATATTCTGGATCAGCATCCCAGGAAAAGGGAAGAATCAGACATGCCTCTGTAGGGTCTGTCAGCTCCTTGGTCACACGCAGACACTTCTGCATCAGGCCCCCACATTTCCTATCCACTTACACAACCACAGCTACTAAAGATATCCTGATTTTCCTCCATAAAATGTGAGATTACCAGGAGAGCTGCTACAGAAAGGCACCTATTGTGCACTGGCTACTTCTGAGTTAAAGCTTCCCATCACCACCCCTCTCCCAGCACCCCAGGGAGACCTGTCCTGCTCCACCCTCGCTTTCCAGCTTCCCAGAAGGAGATGAGTGTAAATCCAAAAGGGGAGGTGAACCTTTCTGCTTGAAAAAATCCTTACCTTGATCACCATCTCAAAGGTAAAGACGCCCGTAAATATATAATCCAAGTATTTCAGAGCCTGCGTGGGAAAGAGAAATGTGTATTAGGGGATACTACACACCTGAATCATCTGCACATGAGAAAAAAGTAAGAAGTCTATTCTAGCAATGGTCTGTTTGCTACAATGGGTGAATATCATCTCATGGGAGGATTTCCAGTAGCTTAGCCATAAATTTGAACCATCCTATTGAAACAGCAATGCTTTTTCCAGACCTTGCCAGACCACAGTATGCGTGCCCATGGGTTGCCTCAGTGCACCTGCATATACAGCAGGTTTGATTTGAAAAGGCAAAATGCATGTTTCAAATAGAAATATTTGAATATCCTTTTCTAAAGAGCTTATTTGACAGCACCTGTGTAGCAGCCTGGGTTTCTCTCCTGCTGTAGCTGGTGATGGTGTTCTTAAAGACCTCCAGACAGTAAGAGTGATAGAATCTTTTTCGTAAAACTGATTCCAGAGTTACTAAGGATGAGGAAAAGGGTTTGCTCATAGCTACTTCAGTTCATTACTGATGTAGGGATTCGTGGATCCTCCTCCGGAAAAAGCTCCTACTGACCAGACTCAGAATGAGGAGCCAGGCAGTACCTGCTCTGTCCTGGGATGTGCTCTGAAGCAATTCAGTTCCTTAATCTGTTCAAGGGGTGGATGAACGCAGACTCCTCAGTACACATCCTGGTAAGTGCAATACCAGTCCACTCAAATATCTATACATCTCCTAAATTTTAACATAATTCTGTGGATGGGAAGCACCTATTCACAGTCAGAGCCATACGATTATAAATAGTGAATGGATATTAAGTCAATATAAATATCACATGATATCTGCATATTGCAACACTGAAGAGTCCAAAATTAGGCAGCTGCACCTTACAATTTCTAGACTTAATCTTCAGTTCTGCAGAGTCCCAGCTCTCCATGTAACAGGCTGTAACCAGCCCTGTGCCAGTGTCCTCCTGTGAATGTGCCTGAAAGCAGACGTACCCCACCAAGACAGCAAATCACATCTGGTTTTACATCCTCAGGCTCTGCTCCAGCAGGAGCAGGGGATCCCAGGACAACACCAGCCCCAGGCTGTGACTGGGGAAGCCTTTCCCATTGCTGAATGAGGTGAGAGCTTTGCAGGTTTCTCCCACCTAAGTCACACCAGCCAAACCACCAGTGACTTCCAGGTTCTCAGACTTGGATGTGGTTGAAGCAGCAGAAAAGGACAGAACTGTCAGCATTTTGTTAGTGGAACAAGCTAGTTGGACTATGTTATTAAAGAAAGCTCCAGTTTTGCACTTGCCAGTGCACTGTGCTATCCTTTGGGATGGGGATGGACGTGCCACGTGCATAACTGCTGGGAGAAGTACAAGAACTTCATTCTGTTCGTGTTGGTTGGTACTCACATCGTTCCTCGGTGACTCGGCTTGGACAGGGTCTTCTGCAGCCAGGGCGATGCTGCTGAGGGCTATAACTATGAGGATCACCATCTCGAAATAGCGCAGGTTGACGATGTAGTGGAACAGACGCCGAATCCTGCAAACACAAGCACACAGGAAGGACACTGCAGGTGCTGTGAGACAAGTGCAGTGGGATGAAAGACTGACAGAAGGACAATCATCAGGAATATCACCTTTAGGATTCCTATTACCATGACCGTAAGAAAATAAAAAACATAATCAATGGCTTTAAACTCTAGTTTGCAACAGACCTTTAAACTCAGACATTTAACATCTGTGCAGTGCTCTCTACCCTCTCTGCAAAGCAATGATATCTATCTATCAAAAGGGCACTGAGAGCTTGCAAGAATCCAGTCTCAATTCTACTAATTATGTTTATATACCCTCCATCCTTTTCACTTTGAACTCTCAGGCTAAAGCCCTGGGAGTTCAAAACTAGTTTTGAAATCTTTTTAATATCACCTAATCCCTTTAAAATTGAGATACGTTCTATGCACTTTGACACTCTTAGCTGAAACTGGCTTTGTAACTCTGACTATTACTTCCAGCAATCTCTCTCTTGCCTCTGCCTGTACGTTATCCTAAGACATGCTTTATAAGCTGCACAGATACTTTGCAGTAATACATTTGATTATTTTAACCTGATCTTTTTCTTCACAAATTGTGTTCAGGAAAAGTGACAAATGCTTCAATTTCTAAGCAATGCAAAACTATTCACAAGTTTCGGCTAATAACTCTATCGACCACAATTCACAAATACTTACCTCCACAGAGAACTCTACATTTGCACCATATTTCTCACTTAAATAAAAGACTTGGTTTCTGTCTGACAATCAAATTATGTGTGTAACTTGCCAACAACCTTGTTATCTGAGAATGTAATTCAGTTACTGTATCACATTTTCTCTAAGCAAATATCTGAACAGTTAGAATTACAATTTATTTTTCACATCTACTTATATGTTCCTTTTCTGTGGATTGCTAATGGAATCAGAATGAAAAAGAATTACAACTACCAAGGAAAGAGATTTGATATGAAATAACATGAAGAAAAGTGCTTTTGTGGATCCCTTAACTCTGGTTATCAATCAGAAGGGGTTTATCATCGGTGTGCTCAATGAATCCATACGAGTGAAAGGCAACATTTCAATAACATACGTAACTGTAATTCATGCATCAAACCCAATTCATCAAAGGAATAACAAGTCCCTATTTTTAGATCTTCATCATTCACAACCAGCAGCGAGCTGCGGGAGCGTTTGTAAACTGCCAGTGGTGCTTGAGAAACCATTTTCAATGCACGTCTGTTTTAAGAGAGTGGATGGCACTGGGAAAGTCATCCATTTATGCTTTTATCCATTTCATTTCTGCTTCTCAGAACTGTTTTGCCCACAAGCAGCACCCGGGTCATGCATCCCCAGCGGGGCTTGGAAGGGAAATAATTAGGTGTGGGGAAAACCTTTGTACCCCAGCGAGCAGAAAGACCTCTCTTGAGAAGTCAGCACCAGCCAAAGCACCTGAGGGGATCAGCTGGGCCAGCATCTTGCCCAGAGGAAGAAAAACAAGTTGCTGACATTCCTAGAGTTTGGTCTTCATCTTTTTATTTCCCCTTGGCCATGTCATAACACTTCTCTCCAGTGAACTTTGATTTTTCAATGGTCTTTTTTACAGCTTTTGGGGAGGGGAGGGTGTGTGCTGGAGAAAACGGCAGGACAATTGAAACAACATACCAATTCCTGGCCTATGAGGCTCAGAAGGTCACAACTGTAGAATGAGGTGAGAAAATACAGCATACATATGAAAGAAAGAAGTCTTGCTCCTTCTCTGTCTGCCCAGCCCTCTCCTCACTCAGACCCTCTGGACTTGGGAACATCTCGCTTCCCACCCCATACTGCTTCCTGCAGGACTTTGCAGCTAACACACATTTTTGGTGGTCACACCACAACAGAAAGACTTGAGCTACCAAATACTAGGGAAATGCTGTTTCCAGGCAGGGGCCAAGCTCCATAATTCAAATTTGCCCCAAAAAGTATAATTACGCCATGAGTGCACCTCATCTAACGCTCTCCCTTCCCGTTAGCCACCTTTTGCCTGAATTCAAAGGACACGTTGCCTTATTGGAAATAGCACAATGCTATCAGTGTGTTCTGAAAAGGGAAAACTTTCTGGGCTTTCAGCTCAGTAATCCTAAAGTGTCTTGAGGAGCACCTGGCAGGCGGCTGGAGAAGGCAAAGGGAAACACGAGTGTCTCTCTGGTGGGTCTGAGGCAGAAGGGACACATATTGAGTCTTCAGTTCATTTCCTTTGGAGGCAAGAGTAGATTAGCAGTACTTTGGGGTCATTCTCCCTCTCTAACAGCTGGCGTGGAAAGACAGTCTCTAATTTCTCATAAGCTCTATCATCTTGGAGCACGCAGGGCTGGAACCCGAGCGACGCGGCTGGCACTCGTGTTTAAAGAACGAACTCAACCTGCCTACTCTCCAGGGGTGTCAGACCATGGCTCCCACCACAGATGCATTCATGTCAGAGATGAGTCCACAGAGCTGCCTGTTTTTACCACTGCCAGGATCTCCCAGTCCTGGAGCACTCATTCTTTTCTTGAACCAAGTTGCCAAAGGAAGGGCTTGAGTCCACCCTAGGCATCTGAGCATGCGGGGTGCAACCTCAGAGAGCAGCCTCTAGGATCTGCAACAAGTCTACCTGAGCCAGAGAGGAACAATCGCATCTGCTCCTCACAGATCTCGGGGTTGGCAGAAGTTTCAAACGCCCTCCGTTGCCCCAAGTTATTGCTTAAAGTGACTCACAGGCCTTCATGCTACCATTATTACAACCCCGCTGCTCTTGTCTGGTCCTGCAGCCCTTCAGAGCAACACCTTCAGCATTCACAGGCTTTGAGGACAAAGCTCCCCATGAGGCAGAGATGCCTGAAGCAAAAGAAATGCTGTAATCCCAACAGATCGCCCAAGCTCTACTCTCAGCCTTGGCAAATGGAAAATATTCACGTTTCCCCAGAAGTTCAGAGTTTTCAGTGATGCTCTTCAGAAAGCACATGAATTCCAGCTGAGGAACCTGCAAGAACTTCCTGACACCAAAACCACCCCCCAGCCTGCTTCTCCTGGTGACGTCTGCTCCCGGTGATGTTCCACACTCCCACCCTTTGGTGATCTACGACGGAGCAAATAACTGCCCGCCCGACCCTCAGCAGGGCAGCCAGGAAGGGTCTGCCTCAAGCACCATCTATACTGGCAATTTATTCCCCTTGGAAAGCCCAACGTAAGGGCAGGATTTGGTCTGCAGCCTATGTAAGCTTTTATTTAACTTCCCAAGGTGTTTGACTGGCAGAGATGAAGATCAAGCTAATGTTATGGCTTGGAATATCCAGGCTTGAAGTGCCCGTAACCCATAAAAGACATTAGAGAGTCAGAGGACTTACGGATTTGTCGGACTTAAGATGAACATGGAACTGTAAGGCAAGATTGGTTTAGGTCCATTTTTTGTCAAGTCATCGACGTCTTTCTTCTCCTCCGTTTTACTTTCAAATTCAATGTTGTTCACTGAAATAGGAATTTAAGGAAACAGAAAGGAGAGAGTTAAAAATATATGTACAGGCTTCCTGCAACAGCTGGATATGCAAACAACGCAGCTGGGAGAGCAAACAGCCTTTGAAGATGTTGATTAAATGCGATGAACAATCATTTGATTATTATCACCGCTATTTACTACAGTATGATATACGCTGCAATTATACTCCTTAACTGCGGCACTGATGAGCAATAGATCAGAAATGGCCAGGAAATGAAGATGCCCAGCGCAGACAAACAAAGAAACCTTACACTAATTTACACAAGAGCTGCCAAACTGGGGATGGAAATCCCATTCCAAACTATGATCAATCGGACAGAGGAGCAGCTAGGGATCCTTGGAAAGAAAAAAAGACAGTAAGTCTAACCAGCCACATTATTCTGTGTCTCTTCCCATTCATCAGCAGCAGGGTTGTCTTTGGAACGTGTAAAAGAGCAGGTACACAGATAAGCTTTAATAATTTTGGGGCTAAGACTGTTGAACTTCCCAACATCAGAAACAAGAGACTTGGAAGGGACTCCTTGGATCCCGTGGCTCTGTGCCTGCGCGGTGCAGCCCAGTTTTGACAGAGCTGCCCATGTATAAACATGTCAAGCTCCATCTCAATTCAGGTTTTTAACTTCCATGGTCCCCTTCTAGAAGATTGTTCTGAACATCACTCCCAAAGGTTTGAAATACATTCTCTCATTTCCATCCTAAATTTACTTGCTGTGGGTTTATGGGATAATTTACTTAAGATCATTTCCAATATATGAACTGGAAAACATTTTGTGCTGCAAATTCTCTTCTTAGACAGGTATATACGCTTGTCTATTGATTCACAGAACCTAGAATCCAAAAACCACACCAACTTATAATCTGTTAGGTGCAGGTTTTTTATTACTTCTTATTTTATTTTGCAACAAAATGACATTCCGTTGTGTATGACTGACATGTTCAATAAACTCCTTATTGTACCTCAAGCCGGATACACAGGAAATGGTCCGGAAAGAGAGAAGCTGATAAATTGTGATTGACGGGAACTCAGTATTGCAATATAGTCAAATTACCATTTAAGAAAAAAGGAGAAAAAAAAAAAAAAAAAGGCAGGTAAGTTTTGTGTGGCTGACAACACAGTGAAAAGCATGTAGAGAGACCGCTGGCTTTTGGCTGTGCCTCTCGGGAAGCAAAGTCCTGACAGCCTGCAATCTAACGTGGACCTCTTCGATTTCACCCTGCAATTTTTCGCAGATTTTCACGCTTGGTGCTCCCAGCTCTCGAGACTTCTCTACGCTGTGCCTACGCTGCCAGGCATGAGCCGTGAGCTGGTCAGAAGAGGCTGGTGGCTGCAGAGCAGAGCACGGACACAATGATCTGGGGCCCATCTGCGAACCAGTGTCAATCTACACTGATGGACCCAAGGCACAGAGCTCTGGAAAAGGACAAGCGAGGGTGGATCTGCTGCAATTAAGATGCAGAGGACCGCAAGAAGCTCTGCAGTGACACAGCCTGCAGGAACCCGAAGCAGCAGGGTCACACGACGATGCTGTGACAGTTGGGCAGCTGTGAGAGACCTGCTGCTCCACTGTGGGGTCGGCTAATAAGCCAAAAAGTGTGAATTCAGGCTGCAGGCTTGAATGCAATGCCACCACCTCCCCTGGCCTTTGCCAAGGGGTCTGTGGCCAGTTGGGCCACTGGGACACCAGAGGACCTCCAGCACTGCTGGAGCAGGAGCTTGAAGCACGGCAGCAGAGGAAGGTGACAAAGCAGAGGACCTGCTCCTGTGCTCACAGCAAGGTCTTGGTTGGTTTGCTGAAGAAGTTGCTTAGTTTGCTGCACAGCTCCCAGTTACCACATTTTGCTGGTTTTCCTCCTCCATCTTTCTCTTATGCAAACATCCGTGGCTCTGGGTGAGCCATCTCCAGGGAACATACATGGTGTTTTCCAGAGCCACCAGGTCACCCAGGAACCCATTTCCTTGCAGGCTGCATGAATTCTAGAGCCTATATCAACAACAAGTCCTCCTGCCCACCTGCTGCAAGGATGCTGGTGGCCAGCAGAGCAGGAGAGCCCTTGTCAGCCAGTGTGTGCTGCTAGCTCCTTGGAAATTCAGCTCTTTGCTGGCAATTCCATAGCAAAAAGCAGGGGGACCAAGGCACTCACTCGGTATGACAGTGGTGTCCCCCGGCGGGGCGGTGATGGTGACAGGGATGTTCACAGTGGTGGTTTTGTCCAGAGGTGGCTGGATCATCCGCGTCACGTTCTTCTGGTTGTCGGCATCTTCAGGCTGCTCCGGCACTTTCTGCAGATAGGTGCTGGGAAGGGTGTGCACAGGGACACTCACACTTCCACTCGCCTCAATCTCACACTGATTCTCCCTAGGGTAAAAAAGCAGATTTTAGTAAATATGGCCCAAGAATGATTCAGAGGATGTACATACCCTGATGCTGCGCCTCTTGCGAGGTTTCACAGACCGTTCTCTCCATGGAAAACCTTTGCAGAAAAGTCACAGACTGCAGGACAACTTACTAATTCCTCTGAGACCTTCTGAACCAACATCTGAGCACAACATGAAGAGGAACTGTGCCACTGAACATCGCTTTGTTCAATTTAACAAGACTCAGAACTGAGGTTCATAAGCAAGGACCACATGGCACTTGCATGGAACAGTGACATGAGCTTGCCAGCATCAGCTGGTTTCTGAATGAAGTCTGACATCCTGCTTCTTAACATTCTCCTGGGGCCTTATTTAAATTTGGTGATTCTCTTTTCCAGCCCTAACCCACTCTGCGATGTTGCTGCAAGCAGCCAAACAGCTTCTGCGTTGCTCTGCAGCAGCGGCTCTAGTTCGGTGAGGAGGGAAGGGAGCTTGTGCACACGATCAAACTAAATAGTATGCAAAGTGTTTTGAAATCCATCTGAAAGGAAGATAATATAGACAGGAAAATTATTATCTCTGTGCCACTCAGAGCTCTCAACGGTGACATGAACTCTGTTTTAAAGAATCCCAGTGAAATTTCTTTTTCCATCAGACTAATAAAGCTGAAAGGCAATCTATCCTTCTTTATTAACTACTCTAAATGCTTCACGAGTACTATTTTTCTCACTTGACTTACAGAAGAATTAAACCAAATGGGGTACATCATTGTTGTTAATGGAAGAAGCCACGTGCTGTAACAACTGGTGATGCAGCTGACAGGCTCACCATGAAAAAAAGAAAACCAAAGGGCTCAAAGCAAGACTGGATGCCATTTAAAAACATGTCCCTCAGAAACTTCCTTCAGGGGCTGCGAAATTCTCCGCTCCATTTTATATCCCAGAGGGTCTGCTGGTATTTACATCAAGGATATTTCATTCCTTAAACCTGAGCTATTCTTTGGGCCATCACGGACCAAAATAATCTCTGGGAGCCTCTGTCATCACTGATTTAAGCACAAGGGAACTGCAGGTTATGGTGGTAGCTGGCCTGAGTGCAGGAAGAACAGCAGGGAATGCCATGGGGAGGGGAAAAAGTTATCTCCTGAAATGTGTCTGAGGTCTCATGCCCCCCGAGCTGTCCCAGGGGCGAGTCTGGCCACGCAGCACGCACTTACTTGGGCTGATGATTCCGGTGCTCCTTCTCGCCAGCCTCCCCCTCCTTCTCCCCATTCTCCTTCTCCACCGAATCGTACGTTGACAGCGCCCTGTTCCTGAACCTGTGCCGTCTGTGGGGCTCTTCTCCATTCTCACCCTTGGACCCAGGCTCTCCTTCCCGATTCCCAGACCTCGACCCTCCCCGGTGTCGGGAACGCCGCTCGCTCCTGGCCCCGTTGATTGTCCCGTTGCCTTCCTTGCCTTGCCGCTCCGCAGAGTGCCGGTGAGTCCGATGCCTGCGGTGTTCCTTCTCAGCACCTTCTTCCACCGACCCTCGGCGATGGTGCCTCTTTCCCCCCTCCTGACTCCGGTTGCGATCACTTTTCCCTTCCTTACTGCCCCCTTCCACCTCCTTGCTGCGGCTCCTGTGCTGCCGGTGCCGCTCCTCCTTACTGTTGGCACCAGATTCCCCGTTCTCATCCTTGGTCACATCACCCTTCTCTTGCTCTCCCAGTTTGTCTTTATCCCGATGCCGGTGGTGCTTTCGTGGAGCTTCTGCCCCATCACTAGAGCTGACTTTGGTCTGCTCCACCTCCTGCACATCCACGGGGCTCAGCTTGCTGGTGTTGTTCCTCCCTTCGCCCCTCGGTTCGACCACCAGCGGCCGATCCAGATGAGTCTTCATGTCCGGCCTGATGTGAAGGGTGGTAGCGTAACGCACCCGCTCCTCTGGATCCAGCTCGTTGTACAGCGCCTCGCAGCTGGCTCGGAAATTGTGCATCCGGATCTGGCTGGTCCTCTGCTCCCAAACCGACTTGGATTTGGAGGAGTTCTGCTGCTTGCTAAGGAGGGGAGGAAGGTGGAAAGTTAGTATCCAACTTTGCACAAATTCCCTAAAAAAACAACCAAAAAAAAAAAAAAAAAGAGGAAATTTTCAGCTGAGATGGGGGATTAGAGCGTTGAGCCAAAGAAACTGTAGGAATGGAGAGAGGATGGCTGGCGGAGAACATGAGCGGGGAAAGCCAGCAGCGTCGTCAGTGTTAGTTTGCCCCCACGTGCGTTAGACGCTATGAAACCAGCCCTCTGGAAAGAGGTTATCTTGATTTCTAAAATGTAGCCATCCCCCTTGGAAGCCTCAGGTATGGTCTGAAGGGTTCAAGTCCCTGTGCAAGGAAATGGTAAAGCACAGCCAGAGCTTTCACAGCGCCAACAAGGCTTCCCCACGTTAACAGCACCTTCCTCCCCACCTGGAGATCTCTGGGCGAGCACATTAGTGGTGAGCAGGAGTTAGACTGGCAGGAGGAGCATGGGGAAACGAAACCTGTCCCTGAGGACCCGAGCCTGAGCACCCTGCCACCAGCCCCTTCCCCTGACAGCCAGCCTGAGGGGTCACTTCCCGTTGGCGACTGGCCCAGGAGAGCCGCTGCTCTAAACCCACACGTCCTTCCAGGGTGAGGGTGGACCATCCAGCCCAAGCATCTCTGGAGCCTGGAAAAGTACAAGTAAGAAAGGAAAACTCTTCTGTGCACCATGAAAAGACCCCAGGGACTGGGGAAGTCACACGCAGATGTGATGAGAGCACCTTCACCCCCTGAGAGCCCTGCCTCTGCCAGCTGTTGTGACAAGGACGCCTCCACTGGCATTGTCTCAATGCTTTGATTTTTCAGCACAGTGCTTGGTTCCCAACCACCACACGCAAAGGGCTCACCTACCCAGCCAGTGCAGGAAGGGAAGCCTTTTTTCTATCCTTCTAAAGATTGCAAAGCCAAATTCTGCTTTTGCATAAAACCAAAGTAAACCCACCGACTTCCAGGGCAGAGTTCTGCATTCACCCTGGTAGAAGCTCAGCACCCATTTTCTTCCTTAATAAAACTTCTAACAAAGAGAGGAAAAGAGAGGGAAACAATTTTCCTCCCACCAGCCTGCTCAGATGTCTCCATTTGCCACACATCAGCCCAACCTCTGCAGCCCCACGGGGCTCACCGACCTCAGCCCACGAGGCTGTGGAAATAGGGAGGCAGGCGCGTGTTCCTTACGTACTTTCTGGGCTCCCCTGACAATAAAGCAGCTTTTACACGTATATGTGCTGATTGGGGCTGTCAGGGTCTGTCGCCACGCACAGACCCCGGGGGAGGCAGCGTTCACACGGGCTCGTGTAGCGCAGCGGGAGCTGTCGGAAAGGCTTTGCATCGCGGAGCTTGGTTCTTTACGGAGGGTGCTGCTGCCTGGCTCTGCTAAGGAGGCAAAGAACTACTGAAACGCTCACTGCAGACGGGATGAGGGCATCCAGGCAGATGTGAAGGAACCTGATTTAATCCAGAAATCAGAGAGAGCACAGCTAATCACCAATACTAAAAGTCTTTATCCCCCATTTTTGAGAGGCACATTCTGGACCCATTTTCTACCAGTTGAGTGCCCCATCTACACCATGGCAGAAGAACAAGTGAGAAAAAAAACACAGTTCTAAATGTAAATGATACCAGAAGGTACAGGGGACATAGCTTATAGTCCCACTCACCAAAAATCCCACATCAAAGCAAGAGGGGCTCCTCATTAGGGGACCCCAGCACTGAGATGAACAGCCCCATCACAGCGGGCAGTAACCTGCTGTTTGATTTGGTTCAATATCATGAAAGATTCCAATGCCATCACTCATCAGCAGATGTGCTTGCTTTTAGAAGGAATTAACGGGTAACACACAAAACCCCCTCTGACTGCCCAGACCTGCGCCACACCAGGATTTCCTATGGGAAATCTGCATTTTCCATGGGAAAGCTGCACTTGCAGCTCCCCACAGCCAGCAGAGATGGGCACAGAGACCTGGAGGTGCCTGGGATGGGGGTGCCAGGATGTCCTGTGCATCCCCCAGTATGTCCTGCGCATCCCCCAGTATGTCCTGCACATCCCCTGGGATGACTGCAGTGCCTTGTCTGTGCTCCAGATCCAGCTCTGCTAAACCCAGCTGGGCTACAGAAATGAGCCTCCTCTTCAGCACACGGGCTCAGGGGGACAAGACAGCTCAGGGATGTGTATGGGCACGTCTGAGCTCCCTGAGTGCAGCCACCAAACCCATTTGTTCTTAGGGGACATTTCTCACTTCATAATGAAAGTCCTCGGGGCGGGGACCGGCTTCTGTTTCATGCTTTGAACAGCCAGAGCGAGCTGTCAGCACTGAAATGATAACTAGTAATGACGAGCTAGATGGGAAACTGCCCTTACGCTGGCTGAAGCCTTCAATTTATCTCCAAACCCAGAGCAGGGAGAAGAGCACGACCACCTCCCCTGCACGCACCGTCCTGTGCTCCAGGGACAGCCACCATGCGGGGGGGACACCAAGCCCCAGCCTCCCTGCAGAGACTCTCCAAAGCAAAACACACGATAAATCATCTGGAAACTGTCACAGACACGGTCTCTCCATTGGTGCCTGCGCTGAGCCCATCAAAGCCAAGATGTAAAGAAAATCTCCTGAATCAGAGTGGCTGTGGTGGGGAGGAAGGCTGAGGATGTTGGGCAGGAGATGCCCGCGAGCTCTGACACGGGATGTATCACTGCAGGGGAGGATTTTTTTAGTTGTGTTTCAGTTATGCCAAGAACACAAACCAGCCTTTAAATGATCTCTGAGGTGCTAAAGCTTCCACTGAACATAGCTCATGGTGAACTGAAAGGTGCTGCCAGGTACATATGCCGCTGTGAATCTGGAGAAACCAAGGGATGCACATATTAACTAAGCCTATTTTGCTAAAATCCATCCCTTCCTTAAAACAGTCACTGAAGTTCCAGACTCTAATTTCTCAGCATCTAGAAATGAGCTGCATCCTTAACACCGACCCAAAAGCTGAGGTTACTGCCAACAGACACCACCACCCAGCCACCCCCGGCTTTGGGTATGAACGAGTCACAGCCCAGGGGGTTCACAAGTAACGACAGCATCCTTTCTTCTTTCTACACGAAAAGACACACAAAACAAAACAGAAGATATACGAAGTGCAATAAAAATACAATCAGGAAAGCATGAAGCCTGCCTGCGAGCTCATTATTGTATTCAAACCAGCTGAGACCATCAGGAGCAAGTGACAGTGCCCGTGAAGGCTGCTGCAGGAGATGGAAGTGAAGTGACCCAGCAGGCTGGTCCCTCTGGGGACAGCATTTAAGGTTTTTCAGAGCCAAAGCGGCAACAACTGGAGGGAATGTGTCGGCTGCTTGTCCAGTTACATTTATCTGACTCTGGCTTTCCCCGAGTTCCCACAGCCACTGCACACGGCCGTATGCGACAGCCTCTCCTGCTGCTCTGCTCCGCTTCTCCGCACAGGAGAGCTTCTGAACGGATTTATGGCACAACAGCAACATCGCCTTCAAACCAACCAGCTTCGCTACAACCGCCTGCCTGCGAGGATACGGTGCCTCTGCACACGCCGCGAGGAACGGCAGGAAGGATGGAAAAACACAGACAGGGCAGAATCACCTCCTCTGCTTCCTCCGGTGCTTGGTCCAGTCAATTATCACGTGCGGCATGAACCGGGGCAGACACAGACCACCCACAGCACAAGCATGATGCGCCTCAGGGTAGCATGACTTGTCCAAACTGATAAAAAATGAGGTTTTGTGATAGCAAATATTTCTTTCCACAAGAGCAAACTATCTATTTATGAAGCCAGCTCCTTATCTGAAATCCTGTTCACCGTTTGCTTCTTAAAGTCCTTCTGAATTCATTAAGAAAATGCCATTTATCGCTTCTGATTTACAAACACAGGACAAAGATTAATGTTAATTAATCTTTGCAATTACTTCCCATCCCTATTTTCTGTCTCCAGAATACTTCAAACTCTTTGACGGGTACTAACTGGCAACATACTCAGTTTTCAGGTCCCCTGGGCACGAAATGCTGTAGTGTACATTACTGTTATGATGCTTCTCTAAGTAGCTCCGCTGTTTTCGCTTGGATTAAGAAGCCAGCAGTCAATGCCTGCCTGTGGCTAGAAAGAAAACCATAAAATTCATGTAGAATCAAATAAAATTCATATTAATGAATCAGTGACTAATATTGGTATAAATAAAAAATGCACCCTGTCACTATTTCGATTGCTCAAGAAAGGAAAGCATATTTTTAGCCATGTTCTAATCTTAGGGTACTCCTTAATGACTCAAGATTTTGTTATCATAACCTTTTAAAACGCGGCTTCAGTTAATGGCACTTTGCTTCCCAGAACTACCGGCTTAATCAGCTCCATAAATGCAACCCTCCAAATTTTGCTTTAGTAAATAATGAATGAAAGCTTACTAAGAACATAATAATTTGATGTTAAAAATACCTACATAATAGGTATTTGTGGGCACGAAATAATATGTTCCGATTAGAGATGAAAGGGAATTTCTTGATAAAATACAGCTTCAACAGAAAATGCAATGCAAAAACCCTTTCCACCAAAATCGTATTTTCTGTTCATAAACTTGGAGCAGCTCTCTCCACGTTCCAATTTCCCACTTGGAAAATACAATGAAGCGTTTCAGTTTGGGGCAGACGCGCACAAAGCGGAATGTTTTCTCTCTGTTCGGTTTGATAAAACAATTTTCTTTCAGATGAATTCACCACTAGCGTTTAAATTTGCTTTGGCAGTGACCCCGGGAGCTGCTGCTTGGATGCTTTAGCACCTTTCCTTCTTTCTGAGCCGCCTCCGCGCCTGAGCTCTCTCGGGAGCCCCTCTGTGCTCTCCCACCGGGTGTGCATCACAAATGCCATTACCGAGGACAGGCGTGGAAAATTCTGCCTGGTCTCTTCCAATATTATTCTTGAATTTGATTTTAGTTTTATATATTAGAATTTTTGATACTTCAGTTTCTCAGAAAGAAAACACTTAGTTTCATAATATTGCTACTATATATATATTGCTTTCTTCCATATATTGCTATATATCTATTAGCTAGGAACTCTGAATTGTGAATGTAATATAACACCGGCCATACATCACATCCTTATGCTCAGAAACCTGCTACTGAAACTTGAAATGCTTTTCAAACTATCATAGCTGCCAACATCTTAGCTCAGGAAAGTTTACTAAATGCAACATTTTTATTTTTCTCAATATCATCATCCTCAGATTGACCTTCTACTCCCTTCACCTGCCCTTTTAGACAGTTTGGAGAACTGTGGCTACAGGATGTGCAGCCCACAGGTAACTGGTCTCACTGGGCTGAGGAAGCCAAGATGCCAGCGGGGCACAGAGCCGAGCGTGCTGCAGGTCTGGCGGGAGCCGCGGTGTGCACGGCTCGGCAGCTGCCTTTGGCCAACACGGAGCCAGAAAGTTTCCAAGGTGGGTAGCAGAATAAAAATCAGGAAAGTTCCAGAGCTTAGTCACCCCCACGAGGCATCCATGGCCACTCAAAAGCAGCAGAGATCATTATATGCTGCTGCTCTGAGTTTGAAACCAGCTGCGTGGCTTTTGTACGGCTCTGGAGTGATGCAGAGTTCAGCCAACCCAAGCTGCCTGGTGCCAATGCAGGGAAAGTTTAACACCTTCAGCTTGAGGTTGTTTTTCCTAAGAACAGAATGATTTGGCTCAACTGTAACTCACCATCCCGCGTGCTGTCCCATCTTGCTCTAATGAGAAGAGTTTTCTAATTGATTTCAGTAGAAATACATCACACACTAATCCCTGAAGGATAAATACGAGGCTTAGCTGTGTGCACATTCTCATCTTAAGAAAAGGCCAGAAAATATTCACCCTGTCTCAAGCTATATTGCTTCCATTAGTCACAAGATCTCTTTTCAGAGCTCAAGATTTGTTTGGTATTTCGGTTATGAATTGTGACCAGGTAATTGCCCACTCAGTGACAAATAACAGGGGGAGACTGTTAAAAAAATGGAAGTTAAACCAAAACCACACCTAGGTTAAATATGGGGAACCGTTAAGTTCTACGAAAATCCAGACAAATTACATTTCTTTTAAATTATTTTTTTTCCTCTGAAGCGTTCATGCCCCACTCTCCAGAAGACACTGTGGCAGTTACACTGCAATGGCCCAGACCAGACACTGCCACGGCCAAAGTCCCACCGTGAGCTCCAGGCTTTTGATAAAAAACAAGACAAAACGCACCCGGGAGTGAAGTCGCAGCCCCCTTCTGACTACGAGGATGGAAATGAAGCCGATGGCCCAGACAGTGAATATACAAAAGCAAGCGATAGAGATCAAGAACAATTTGGGTTCTTGGATGGCAAATGACAAATTCATCCTGGGAGAAGATATTTACGCTTTTTCATTTCCCTCTGTACGCTATCAGCTCGTCTACAGCTGGATGGATGCGGCAGAGACGTGCTGTGACGGTTGGGGCGGGGAAGAAAGAGCTGCTCAAAGGAAAACAACTTTTGTTCTGGAAAATAAAAATTTCTGTGGCAAGTGCAGGTGTTCAGCACTTCTGGAAAAAAGTGTGAAACACTGGCTTTTGCCAGTGCCGTGCCTTAAGAACATGGCATTTTTCATGTCCAAGCAATGATTGACACCTCTGGGTCCTATTGGAAATAAATTATAAACAACAGCAACACAATGAAAACCTCAAGCACCGGTTTGGATTTCATCAGCCATGGCAATATAAGGAGGATTCATACGAAAACCCAAGATTCCAACTTTTAAACACATAGTATTGGAAAAAAACAATTGTTCACTTAGCTGTGTGTCATCAGCTATGTACATATAGATTAGTTGCCAATTCCAGTAAGTATTTTAGATAAATGCTGATCTACCTAAAGAAATAGAGCATATCTGTATTTAATTACCTCTCCTCAGTGAATTAAAAATGGATTTCATACCGCTTGAATTACTTGTTTCATAAATTTATTATAGCACAAAAGCCTGGCATTAGCACAAGATTGCACTCATCTTGATTTTTTAAATGACTTTTAAAATTTGTTTTTAAGACTCTAGCTCCAGTATTTTGTCCTTAGTTTCTTAGCACTTTAGAATGTTTGGGTTTGTTTGGTGTTTTGTGGGTTTTAAAATTTTTTTTTAAATAGTCAGAGAAACAATATGGGGAAAAACCCAACCATCTGTATCTCAAAATAAGTTTTGCAGGTCCAGGTTCTTACTGATATTAAAGGCACACGGTATTTTATGCCATTTGAGCAACCTAAGAGAGAAGAAGGAACAGGAAATTTATTTTTTGCACCTTTTAAAAGCTCTTTAAATTAGTAGATTACTGTTCAGCTTTCATATGTGCACAAAAATTAGACCACTTATCTATTCAGTATAATTACAGCAATAGCACTCGCAGCGGGTACAGACAGAGTGATCTAAAGGCATCCTGAACCTATATTAATATTCATCTAGGGAATGGGAGTCACAGCACCTGCACATCTCTAAGAGGAGTTGTTCCAGTTTAGCTATTTGAATTCAAAATTAAAAACCCACATTTCTAACCGTGACATTTATATTGAGTAAATAAGACCTTCAGACGACTTTGCACTTCAGGGGGGCTCTGCTGATGCGCTGGGATGGCTGGTGCTTTGATACATCGCACACTGTTATGGGGTCCAGCCATTTATTTAATCAAAACAAGGGGAAACGCTCTTTAGATACCCACAGAGGAGAAAATGCACGCTCAGCTCATCCATCAAAACCGCTCCTGGTTTGCATAGGAAATTACACATTACTGCCCAGACGGTGCATAGAAATGTTAAAGAGGATGAGAATCCTCAGTAACAGCTTTCTGCAGTGGAAATAGATTCTGTTCAGAGAACAGATGTGAGTCGTATCAGCAAAAGCAGCCTCTGTTATACCGGCGCTATCGCTGGTGGGGAGTCAGCAAGAGACCTCAATGGCAAACGCCTCCGACTGTGGGCAAATCCTCCTTCCGAGGGGATTGCAGTCCCTGCAGCTTGATCTCAGCCTTTTCAAAGGCAGCTCTGTCTCTGAGAGTTTGGGAAAGGGGCCAAATTCTTCATTCTTTATTCCTAATTGTCCAAAGATTGCCTTCAGACCGGGCTGGTGTGACTTCTACTGGGGTGAATTCAAGCGCTGGAAGGCAGGCAGCCAGGCAGCACCCCTCCTCCATCAGCACCTTCAGCCACCCCTCCATCCTGCCAGGGGTGACGTAGGGTAAGAGAGACCCAAAAGGGCAGCAGACCTCTCTCCACACCCTTCTGCCTGTTGAGATTCCCGGCAGCCAGGAAATCCATCAGATGAAATGAGCCAAAAGCTGCCTCAGTCTAGTCTACTCCCCTAATTTTCACTGTCCCAACCCCATGGTATCTCGGATCTTGGCACAGACACGTCACCCTCACTTCTGCTAGTCACAAAAGCTCAGCCTTGGTCAAAGAAGCTAGACCCGCACATCGTAGCACCATAATTCTAATACAACCACATAATTATAGCAATAGCACTCACAGCAGGTAGAAACAGTGATCTAAAGGCGTCCTGAACCTATACGAATATTCATCTAGGGGATGGGAGTCCACGGCACCTGCACATCCCTAGGAGGAGTTGTTCCAGTTTATCTATTTGAATTTAAAATAAGGAAACAGTGATCCACCAGTGGACAAGGACCCCCAAAACACCCAGGGAGCAAGGAAGACATCGGGAAAACCTCCTTTACTTCACCATGCTTCGGTGCCTGCTATAGCACACATAAGGACAAACCCACGCAGGTTGGAATTGCACTTACTTGTCTCTCCAAAAGCATTAAAGAAGAAAGAGAACGTCAAACGGTAAAAGTATAACCCAAAGCACAGACACTAAGATGGGTGGATGAGAAGCTGATGACGAGTTTTGTTGGATTAGTCGGTGGGGAACAATGGTCTTTTCTACAAACCTGCGTCGGTGTCAAAGCGCACCCGTGAGTCACAGCAAAGCCAGCAAGATCGGTTTGTTAGGAAGCGCGTGGAGTGAATGGAACATCTACCACTGTGTTCGCTCAGCCGTGGGTGCATAGGAGCTTACCGGGTGCCTCGTTTTTGCCATATGTGCAGCTTTAAGTTCCAGCTGGAGAAGGTTAGAGAGCACGGGCATAACCAGTCCTCTCATGAGTATAAGTTTCCCAAGGAGGTTTAAGCAGAGTTTTCCAATTTGGTCTCACTTGGGCCCCATTTCCAGAATTTTTTTTTTCAAGTCCTCCTCCAGCTTTCATTACAGAGCGCACTCACAGCGGGCCCCCTTCTCCTATTGAACCAGAAGCGCAAACACGAGTGGAACATCAAAGCCATCAGCCCAGCGCACCATAAACACGGAGAACAAAACTACAAGTGAGAACAAGATGAACCACCAAATGAGGGAAAATAGGTAAGGAAGGAACAAAGGAAAATCATTAAGGGGTTGGGAGAAAAATAAAGGAAGGAGGAAGGGGGGGAATCACGGTCAATGTACAAAACACTACAGAGTTGCTCACGATCAAACCACAAGCATTGTATGGCAATGTTGTACACCTTCCAGTCCTTCCACCGTATGTTGGTCTGGAGGCTTTCCACAATGATGGGAATGGTTTTTGGAAAAAAACAAAGGGGGAGTGAAGGCATCAGGAGAAGGGGAAAGGGGGGGGTTTACAAATATAGAGATATATGTCATAAATCCATTTACTGAATATCGTAACAGAGAGCAACTCACGGTGAATTTACGCTGGAGACTGACGAGCTGCGAGATACAGTACCTCGAGTTTGCTTTACAAAACTGCACATGCAAAAACAAAACAAACAAAGAAAACAAAAAGTGAGAAAAGGGGAAAAAAAATAAAAAAAAAAAAAAAGAGAAGAGAAACCATAAAAGACATCGGGAGGAGACTCATACAGGCTGTGTCCTATTGAATGCAGACTGCAGCGTGCATCTTGGTAGGAGACCAGGCAAGCTTCAGAAAGTGTGGAAGCCACAGACACACCGCCTTCTAGCTAACAGGGAAACAACCAAAGAATCAAAAAGATAACCAAAAGGGAAACAAATCAAAAGGTGAACCGAAAGCCACATGATGATATCAGGACTTTACGCCTCCGTGTGCTATACTCACACAATGCAAGTCCTCCGCAGAAGTCATCTCTAGAACCTCAGGGTAGAGGTCTTTGTAGAAACAGGTGGTGATTGCTTTTACAGCGGTGCTGCAAAGAGTTATTTCCAAGTGGGAGCAGGATGCTAATTCCCACTCTGGCCCCGTGACACGAGGAAGAAGCCTGAGCATGGAGAAGAGCACAGGCTGGAGGAAGGACCACGGGCCACATCCAAAGAACCAAAATACACCTGAGCCCCTGCAGATGGTGTCACGCTGCTCCTTCTCGGTCCTTGCCTTGGGTTTGCTCTTCCGAGGCACCTACCTCTGTCCTCTGACAGGCACGGGGATGTGCCGGGGCTCAGACCAGCTGAATACGGCTCGCCGTGTCTCAAAACTCTTGGTCTGCTCCAGCTTAGGCAGGGGATTGGGACTGCACATTACTGAAAGGAGCTTGTTTCTGTTCACAAGTAGTTTGGTAGATTCTCCTCCATCCAGTGTTTGTATAAACACCGTTATACACGGGGAGTTCTAAACATGGAAATCACTGAACTGCACTGAAAAAGAGTTTATTCTTCCTTTGGCAGGGAATCTAAGAAAAACAGGATTCTAAATATCTTGACAGAACTTGACTTGAGGCACCAATTTTTTAATAAAGAATAATTTTTATAAACCTACATCATCCAAAGAACATTCCTCAAGACTGAAAATAAAACCCCTTTGCCTCCTGAATTTGCCTTTTCACGTGCAGCCTTTTTTCTCCTGCTTCCATGAGAGTTTTACTTTGTTAACAATCAATACTCGCAAGCCAGAACATCCAGTCAAAATCTAATGTTCTCTGGATAACCAGAGTCTTAAATGTAGATTTACTTAAAATTAATGGATTATTCTGAACAGAAGTGTTGGCCCAGGTAAGTATATAACGCAACTATCCAGAGGTCAAGCAACCTGGACTGAATATAAGAGAAATTATGAAAGGCATCGTAAAAGTTTTGCTTGGAACAAATAATCTGCTGAACAGTCAGGTAAAGTGTTCTGCCTAAACTTCGGTACTTGTACTGTGCCAAATGAAATGGGAACAGGAGTCAAAGCGGGGTTGGCATGCCCTGCTCCTTTGCCAGGAAAATTAGTGTTTCCAGGTTTCTCAAGCTGGGGATCCCTTTATTCTTTGGCTGGATGCTGAACCCCCAGGAAGTCAACTAAAACCTGCAGAGAAGAAGCCTTTGACTGCACAAATGCCTCAAGCATAGATGAGAAATTCTGGGGGCAAAACAATTGGAAAACTTGAGATGGAGGAGAATGTACTGGGCTGTCCTGATTTACCCGAGAGTCAGCTCCAGCATTGTGCAATATTTGTGGAAATTTTGCTTTTAATTGCTGAAAGCAGATCTCAGCATCCCTCGGCAGGAGGCCTGACTGAACCTGTGCGTTTATCCCTGCCTCGTTTGGTGCAGTGCAGGACAGAGGCCACCTCCGATCTTGCTGAGTATCCTTGTACCTTGGCCAGCCACCGTTATGCAAGTCCTGTGGTGCTCCAGGTTCACTCCTCTGCTCCCATGGCTGGAGTTTGCTTTTTTGAAACTATAAATTTGACTAAGTTTGCGCTGGAAAAGCGTAAAGCTACGAAGCAACGATGGCCTCCTTTTCCAAATCAAATTGACAGAAGTACTTGAGCTTTACTCGCTGCTACTTACCATCCATGAGGGACAGAGCACGAGAGAGTGGCTTTAGGTGGAGCTGAGTCACTCTTACACCAACAGCAAGGGCAAAAAGGTAAGCTAACGGGAGGAACCACAGTACCTCACACATCAACACACTTCAGGGGGAAAAAGAAAGGGAAGAAATCACAAGCCAGCAAGAGAAAAAGAACACCTCTTCTAGTCTACGCATCACCCAACACAGGATGTTCCACGGGCTGGGTGTTCAGGCACACTTCTTGCTGGGTCCTGTTGGGTACTGACAGCCCAACAGGGATTTGGAAACAGACCACGGTATTCCCAAGACAAAAGGAAAATATGGAGACTCTGAGATGGAAAATGTCCTGGAGAAATAGAGCACCTCCCCTCCCCTTCATCCCCAGACCTGTACAAAAGGGACAGACGTCGCTGAGAAGTCACTGCGAAATGACGTGCCACCTGCATTTGCTCTTGGCACTTTTCTGATGGGTACTCAACTCATCGTAACAGGCAGTATCCACCTGTGAGCGTGCAATTAAAATGTAAACTGCTCTGAACAACCATGTGAGGGACCAGCAGAAACCAGTCAGAGCCTGGAGAGAGGAAGAGGTCTTTAGAGGTCAGAAGGTTGTCCTGGGGAACACATGCAACTTGGAAGAACAGTGGTGGGCAATTCTAGAGAGTGTTTTGCTCTGGTGCCCACGTTGCATGAACTGTCTCTGCCACCTTCTACAAAGGTTCATCCACCGCATCTGGGAAGTTCTCCTCCCATTCAGAACTCACACCCTACGACCTATGCTTCAATAACTTCCTTGGGTCTGCCTACAGCTGTAACCCATTACCAAAAAAGCCCCATAAGTAACCAAATGCAAAAAGTTTCAATCAGGATGACTTCAGTACAAGTGCTTAGCAGGTTCCTACAAATTTAGCATGTGCTTGCTGTTGCGATTGCTATTCTAAGACTTTTCCAAGGAAAAGGTGAAGAGAGGTGGTCAGAAAATACATGGGCTCTGGGTGCTGGGTGACCCACGGTTCATGCCCTCTCCAGCTGGTCTGCTGGCCCATGCTGGGCTGGGTGTGCTCATCGCAGCCCCTTTTGTACGTGCCATTGGTGCATCTCTGGCTGGAATAGAAAAGGTGGGAGAGGAACCCAGGCTTCAGGTGAGGCAAATACAGAAAATTAAACTGCGTTTGCGCTGGGGTCTTCATGTCACCCCCAGAAATGAGCCTGATGGCTCTCCTGCCACTGGTGGCTTTACAGTGGGATCACAAAGTGCTTTGCACATCCATCACCTGCGTAATTTCCCCCTTTTCCCCTCTTCTCCATTCCCACCGCCAAGGAAGCTGCACCAATGGTTTGCTCTAAAGACCCGTCGGTCTGTACAGTCGCTCAGTTCAAGAGGCTGAGTGGTTTAAATATCATACAAAACAGAGGGTCTTAAAGACAACGCTGGGCAAACTGAACAAACCCAGAAACTCACCTCCAGAAACAACAAAGCAAGGAAAACGCTAAACAGAAAACAAACAAAAAAATTTGACAAAAATAAGAATGAAACAATGGGTTTAAATTAAAACGCAGTAACACATATTAAACAGATATTTTGCTTTAAACCAAACATTGCAACAATGACAAAACCAATGTACCATCCTAGCTTTTAATCCTGCAAAACCACAAAACAAAAAGGCTCCTTCAGGATAGAGTTCACCAGGTGAAAAAACAAGCTGCAGTCAGACACATCTGTTCACATTAAGTCCCTTGGGTGGAGCAGTAGACAAACCATAGAAATCCCAGGAGATCGATGAAGTAGGAGCTACGAATCAAATGCAGGTAAAATATTGTAATAAAACACTTTGAGTCAGTTGCAAGATAGATGATATCTTGACGCCACTGTGATAATGAGTATATTATTAAACCCCCCACTGACACCTTAGTGCTTCAGCATCTACCAACCACGAAACAATTAGTGGCTCATGCAGCACCTACTGCCTGTGTAAAGGTGAAGGCACCTCTCTGGACCCTCCGAGCAAGCTGACACCCTCAATAAGCAACCAGCTTCTTAAGCCTGGGAAATGACGCTTTGAACTGATGCAATAAATGGAACAATTCCTGGAGCTCCATCATGAAGACAGGCAGAGGAGCGCAGAAGAACCGGTGCAGATAAACTGCGGGCGCAGGAGTGTACGAACCAGGAGAGCACGCTGTACTCGCACAGGGAAAATGCTGGAGGTGGAGGAGCAGATACAGCGCTCCAGAGTGTGCAATGGCCTGGAAGGAGGCTTAGGGGACGATACACAGACTCAATCCTTGATGTAGGACTGACAAGGGAAAGAAGCAAAACAGCAAGCACAGCACCTTCCCGGTGAAACAGCAGAACAACCGGTGTGACTTCTCACCAGATCAGCCCCAGGATGGCTTCATCACCTCTGCGGGAGGCGGACAAGCACACCGGGAACATGAGCATCATGACTAAGGAAATGCAAGTCACAGTGCCCTCTGCTAACACCTGAAAGACTTGTTTTGATGGATGCAGGTAGAGAAAATTTTGATGTTTTCAGAACATTGATCCATGCTATAGATGCCTGTTGTTATAGAAATTAATTTTCACACATTATGAAAATAAAATCAAATCCTAAAACTAAAAAATTATTCCTTAGGAGAAAGTAAAACTATAAACTGACAGGGTAGATCCATCTTTGCAGCAGGTCTTTGGTAGCTCAATCCCAGTCTCTCCCAACCCTGCTCACAACCCACTTAGGGGTACCCCAGCTCTACAGGTGTTTGCTTTTTGCAGTGATATTCCCATATGCCAAAAATCCCATTTCCAAGCACCTCCAGTGCTTTTTCATTCTTGGCGTGTCCATCTCTGAATTGCCTCAGAGGCTTGATCTGACAGGTCTTGCCATCAACACGGCATCTGCTCCAGCATAAGGACCACAGTGTCACTTAAGACCATAAGAAATGAAGCAAGGTGTACATCCAGCTGTCAACCCTACTGTACTGGACATGGGTATCTAAGGGATAGGTGCTGCAAACCTGAAAGCTGTAGATGCTAAGCCCCTTTAGACTTCACTACGGATGTATTCATGTCCTAAACAAATTGCTTTGGCATGCATTCATTAAATAGCTTTTGGATCATCAGCCAGCAATCCATCCGTACACCTATTTCTCTCTCACAAAACAACATCTCCCCTTGCCTCCTCCTCTATGGAATTAACCACTCAGTCATCAACCTATTGACCTGAATGCATTCTTGTTCCAGCCTAAAGTCCTACGAGCTTTGCGAGTGGCCTTGTGAACACCTCGCGGGCACTAAAGCAGAGATAATGAGAAGTCACGCGACGGCTGTCAATGGGGCTCCCGCACAGCACACACGGTGCTGCCGTGGTTCGGAGATGCTGAAGCGACCGACCGTACTTTCAAATTTTTCCATTTGTAAGCCTCATTATCCACTTGTTCCAATGTGACAGGTAAGGATCTGGGCAGATACAATTCGAGGCAAAAAAAGCAGAAATCCACAATGTTGTACTCGCTTTCAACTGTGGTCAGAAAACTGGCCCCGGGATACTGAAAAGCAGGTGAAAGCCTGGTGAAAAATCCTGGAATAGGGTTATTTTAAGCAACCAACAATGTACTGTGACATCTTAGCTCTATTAAAGTGGTTTTTTTTTTTTTCTGATTTCTAAGAAAAAACATAATTATCTTGCATTTTGAAGTAACAGTACCAGGAAATTCATCAAAGAACAAGAGCAAATATCCTCATTTGACTTCTTTTCGAGACTAGGCAGGAAATTGTTGTAAGAGAAGGATTATATTTAAAACCAACAAATAGACATGGCATAAATAGGAGCTGATTAAAGCAGCAATTGCAAAATAAAATGGTAAGAAGAATAAAACAGTCAAATTAATAATACTCTTT
>NW_010123688.1:83881-86429 GCF_000699245.1 Pterocles gutturalis
CACATATAATGAACTGTCTCCATTTGGCCTGTTGTCTTTGATGCAGTGGATTAAATTCCCACTGACAAGGGTCTCAAGAGATTTACACTGAAGGAACAAACAGGGATCCTGCTTTATATCAGATACTTTGGAATAACACCGAACAGGAAATTTCTTTATTTATGCTTGAGCTTCTCCAGCCTTTGGAGGTCTCCCCTGTGAAAGGGAGCTGGAAAATATCAGCAGCCCTCCGTAAAACACATGAACAAACTTTTTGATGCTGGAAGTCCTGATGCTAAAACTCCAACTCTAAAATGAACCTTTACAAAAAACATACTTTTAAGTAAATCCATTGAAGGTAGACACGTCTCAAACACAAGCCTATAATCCCATGCAGGCAGAACTCTGCACTGACCTCAGCAACATCCAGACAAGTATTTCCACCTACATATAAATTTTCCACTTCAGTTTAGACCAGTGTATATGAAAGGTGGGCCCCAAGGCAATGTTTTCTAAGGGTTCTGGTATCACAGAATCTGTGCATATGTCCTCATCCATGCAGGAAAGCCTGCATCTGGAAATACAAATTGATGTTTCCAGCTACAAACCATGTTCATATATGTGATTTTATTCAACCCAGCATTCTTTCAAATAGCAAAGAAAGAGCATTCAAGCATATTTTTCAGTCTGTTATTCAGGAGAATGCCCTTACACTTAAATTCTCAAAGCAGACATCATTAAAGAACAGTTAATATATTATGTGCACACACACATCTCATAATTAATAACCCAAAGTGAAACGTTAACAATTCACCTGGTGAAATCTATCCCAGGACAGCTTAAAAAAAAATCCTAAAATGCAGTTACTTATAGCAAGGCAAAAGATGAGGCATTACAAAGAAAACCAAACTAAAATACTTAATTAAATTCATGGTTAAGCAATCAGCACTGAAGTATTCGGTCAACCTAAAACCCTGCCAGTAACAGAGATGGTATAAAAGGGCTCGCAGAGTACTATGGGATGCTCCAGTTGAACAGACACATACACTGAAAAACAGAAACCTAATTAGAAAGTTCCCAAAGAATAAAAGAACGCTTACGCGGCTATGGAAATGTTGGCTGCAGACATAGGGCTGACCTCCGCCACCTCCTTGGCCTTTTGCAGGGCGAGCTTCTGATTGGTGGCTTCCTCCATCTCCTCCTCATCCTGGTGCCGAAAATCAAGAGAAATCACAGCATGCGTCACGTAATGACAATAACCAGAACTCCCCAAGGCACAAGTCGTATATGACCGTCACCACCGTGCTGGCAGAACAGTGGAAACTCAATATACGGGAGAACTTCATAACTTCTTGCAAGGACCCCTGCGTAGGGTCTTGGTGCCAGGTCAAGATGAGAAAGGCAAGGTTTGGCCAAGTGCTCAGTGCATTTTTACTCCCTCACAAAGCTTTCTTGCCCCTCTCAGGTCTCCTCTTACCACCTGGTGCCGGGGAAGGAGACTATGGCAGAGCAGGGAGAGACCTGACCACAAGTGGGATGTTCCTGGGGTGAAGCGAGCCCCGTTGATCTCAGACCTGCATGCGGAAAACCACTCAAAGGCCTATGTCCTGTTGAAATGTGCGAGGCAGCCTCCTAAAGCCTTCGTGACTTTTCTGAAATGGTACGTTCAATGAACGACAGCGGATTGGACTGGTCTGGCTCACACCAGTTTTACCCCAGATATTTCCACTGATTTCAGGTGAATCCCTGTGGAGATACAGGGTGAAAATGGAAAGGAGGATTGACGTCACAGGGCAGCCGGCAGGCTCAGACATAACCATCTTTCTGATCCATGTCCATGTTTTCTGTACATCCCCCAGATCACGGGGTTATTTAATTCCTATTGGCATTGCAAGATCCCGCAGAGTATAACTGCGATTTATTTCCTCCTACCTGGTGCGATGACAAGAGAAACACTGCTTAAATCCAAACTACAGGGTCTTAAGCAACAAGATGAGGGCAAAAGGCAAAGAAACACCCCGGTTCAACTTCAGTGTTCATCTAGGTTAAACTTCCTCTGAACTTTCTAGCCAGTCAAGTTAGACAGTAAAACCACGGCAGGATAAACACAGATCCTCTGACGGCAATGTGGGCATTGCACATACCCAGGGAATAACCACACGTCAAGACGAGAGCAGTCACAGGCTCTTCTGTCATGCTTTATGAAATGCTGCAGATCTACCTCTGCTCTTCAAAGGTAATGCTGTGAAAGAGCTACACTTAAAGTAATGAAAGCAGACAGTAAGACATCTCGATTTGAAATAGGGAGTCATATAGATTTATCCATCCTGAATACCACATGCATAAAAAATTCCTTGCTCTGACTTTGGCGTTATTTGCTTAAACTGAACCCATTTTGAAACAGTTTTCCTTTTCTTCTTTCGAAGAAAAAAGAAAGGACATGAAATCAACAACAAAAAAAATCTGCTTCCGTTAAAGTTTCTTTTTCCTTTCCACCTTTCCAAATATTGTAACAAGTAAATTCCTACTGTAGTGATTGAAGAACCCAAGACAGGCCATGAAAAAACCC